>NC_091385.1:11389581-11607081 GCF_038502225.1 Cherax quadricarinatus
CAGCAGGTGTCTTAAGGAAACACGCCCAGTGTTTCCACCCGTACCGGGGATCGACCACGGACCTTAATGTGTGAGCGGAGTGCGCTACCAACTGAGCTATGGGGCAGGATCTAGATTAAGAAACACGAAGCTGTGCAACAACCTCTGGATTTTGATCGAGTTTATAACAAATACAATCTCTCTCTCTCTCTCTCTCTCTCTCTCTCTCTCTCTCTCTCTCTCTCTCTCTCTCTCTCTCTCTCTCTCTCTCTCTCTATCTCTCTCTCTCTCTCTACAACATTATTTCCAAACAATGCTTAAAGAAAAGGTTAACAGTTAACTAACAATAGGTTGGTGACGATACAGTGGCTGCAACAAGCAATTACACCTCTGCTTCCATCCCATTGTTTACATTGTGCTAGCATGTAAGTACAGAGGTGATGGGAAGTGTAGGTTTTTGATGTGTGTGTGTGTGTGTGTGTGTGTGTGTGTGTGTGTGTGTGTGTGTGTGTGTGTGTGTGTGTGTGTGTGTGTGTGTGTGTGTGTGTGTGTGTGTGTGTGCGCGCGCGCGCGAGCCCTAGCTCCTGGCTCTGCATCGTGTGCGCTATACGTATATCCTGCGTCTACAGCATTGTCGTCTAGGCCATTCCACCTCTTGCCCACTCTGAAGCTGAAGAAATACTTCCTGACAACCCAGTGGTTTATCTCTGGAATTTACCATCTTCCCGCATCTCGAACACCCTACTCCTGTCTATCCTATTTGTTCCTCTGAGCATTACGATCATTATGTCTCCCTAGCTCTTCTAATCTCTGATTTCAGAGAGTTTAGTAGCTCCTGGTCCTGCAAACTTGTTCAGGGGTATGTTTTCTCAGGTTTGGTTTCCATGCTGGTGCTGCGTACTCGAGGACTGGCCTCACATATACTACATAACGTACTGACTCTTTGTTGAGATTTCTAATAGCTAATCATAAATTTCCTAAACGTACACATGTTGCAAAGGATATCTGGGTAATATGTTCTTCGGGAGATATGCTCGGTGATATGCTCACCCCGAAATTCTTCGTTAGTAATATCTGCAGTTTTTGTCTTCTGAGTTTGTTTCTGGTCATTTCTGCCCTTCCCAAAATTAGATAATCCTGAATTAGATAAATTAGACACATGTGCAACTCTTGGGTATCATTACTGAGGAAACGTTTCACCACACAGTGGCTTCATCAGTCCATACAAAGGAGAAACGTGAAGGGGGAGAATGAGGTAATCAGTCCCTCAACCTTAAGTCAATGTGGTCAGCCCATCAATCTTGGATTTGTTTGACCGAATGCCACAAAGCACATGACATACCAATCCTCCAATTTGTACAGGTCCATTTTGGGTCATTCCTTTTCCTCTAGTCTTTTTCTTCTCATTAATTTCACATCACTGGCGATTAGAGATAATCTGTCTGAATAATCATGTAACTCGCCCCTCAGAAACAACACTGGTCGTAGTACCAATCCTTGTGGCACCTCACCTGACACACTTGACCATTCTGATGCTTCTCGGTCAGTCACTCTTAGTCTCCATCCCTTATAGGTATTCTTTAATCCCATGTACTACGGTACTTTCTCTATTCTTCCTTCTTGCTCCACTAATTTGCATTTAATCACATGAGTAGCAATGTGTTAGATGCCTTCTTAAGGTCGAAGCCTGGTCACAGACCTGGTCGTGGGGGCGTTGACCCCCGAAACCTTCTCCAGGTATACTCCAGGTATCTTGTCATATAACACAAACTTGTTTGTGAGACAAAATTTATCATATCTAAAACTGTTGGTTCCTGTTAACATGTCCCTCAGGCGTCTACCAGTCTTCACAATAATCTTTTACGTTATCTGAAACAATATATTTCTTGATGTCAGTGATCTCTAATTTAATTCAACCTGTCTATTTCCTTAATCATTTTTCCTCACACACTTATGACAACTGTCTGTATCAAATGACTTCTTATAGTGATAGCTAGGAGTGTGCACAGCAGTTGTGCACACTCTTTCGTCTGGTTGGAAGGCCATCGAGGTGTCTTTCTGCCTTTGCACCTCCTGACATCGTCTGCTGATATGCAGCTGCCACACCCTTCGAGCCCAGTGTGGGTGGGGTTTGTGGTAGCCCAGTGTGGGTGGGGTTTGTGGTAGCCCAGTGTGGGTGGGGTTTGTGGCAGTCCAGTGTGGGTGGGGTTTGTGGTAGCCCAGTGTGGGTGGGGTTTATGGCAGCCCAAGGTGCCAAGGTGACGAATCTTATTGTGGCTAGCTGGTCCAGTGGCTAACGCGACGGTCTGGAGTTTTGAGACTCTCTGACCGCGGGTTCAATCCCGCCCGTGGTATGGTTTGCGCCTAGCTTCTCCCTCCGAGCCCCGTGGGGGCGGGGAATGAGGCTAGGCCTGGGAACAGCTAGTCCCAGTGGACGAGGAGGTACTTGTACCTCCTCCCATGGCAGACATTGGTCTAAGACCCTCCCATGACAGGTAGCCGAGGCCAGACCACATCTTGGAAAAGACCTGAGCCGGGCAATTATACCGGCGAATCTACAATAGAACAGACCTAATTTTCTTTGCATCTCCTGTACTGTGTATCGTGTCCAGGAGTTGATGGGTTTTCCTTTTCTTTGGCGCTGTCCTTATTTCCCTTGTAAATTTCTATAATAATTATAATAATAATAATAATAATAATAATAATAATAATAATAATAATAATTATTATTATTATTTCTACAAGAAGAACATTATACAAATTATACAGACCATAGCTGACATCAGTGACATATAGGAAAACATTTCGGGCAAATTAGTTTTGTTCCCTCAGGATGCGACCCATACTAGTCAGTTTGGGTCCTAATGTTTCCACCCCGTACCGGGGATCGAACCACGGACATCAATGTGTGAGCTGAGTGCACTACCAAACCGAGCTATGGGTCAAGATTTCGTGGGTCACCTTAACGTTGGTTCAGCGCCTCCCACAATTGCTTATTATTCCTGGTAACCTCTCTGTTTCTTCACTTTCAATGTCCATTTTCCGTCATCTTCCTTCTGATGTGACTATATACCAAACAATTTCAATTTTGATTTGGCTTTTGATTCTCTAACTCCCAGTTTAACCCACTCATCTCGCCTTGCACAATAGTTTTTGGCTCATTTACTGTTTCCTGCTGTTTATTGAGTTAAACGTTTTGGCTCATTTACTGTTTCCTGCTGTTTATTGAGTTAAACGTTTTGGCTCATTTACTGTTTCCTGCTGTTTATTGAGTTAAACGTTTTGGCTCATTTACTGTTTCCTGCTGTTTATTGAGTTAAACGTTTTGGCTCATTTACTGTTTCCTGCTGTTTATTGAGTTATACGTTTTTCCCTCTTTACTGTTTACATGTGTGTGTAATCCATGTGAACTCTGTTCTCTCCACTGTTTCTTCCACTTCTTGGTTCTTCTCTGCCTTCCATCGCTTTCCAGCTAAATATTCTGTTGTCTCATTTGCTGACTTTCGCTTTCGTTTCTTTCTCCACTGTAATTCATTCAAGACTTCTCTCAGTCTTGTATAGTCTCGTGAAATCTGGTTTCTCCTCCTCAATGACGTAACAGTTTTCTCTTTGCTAGGTTTCAGATAACCAGCACTGTATAGTTTCTAGTACCCGGGGGTCTCTTATTTTATTTCTTCAGTATTACTGGATAAGATAAGATTTCGTTCGGATTTTTAACCCCGGAGGGTTAGCCACCCAGGATAACCCAAGAAAGTCAGTGCGTCATCGAGGACTGTCTAACTTATTTCCATTGGGGTCCTTAATATTGTCCCCCAGGATGCGACCCACACCAGTCCACTAACACCCAGGTACCTATTTGCTGCTAGGTGAACAGGACAACAGGTGTAAGGAAACGTATCGAATGTTTCCACCCGCCGGGAATCGAACCCGGGCCCTCCGTGTGTGAAGCGGGAGCTTTAGCCACCAGGCTTGTAACATTGAGTTTTTATCAACACTCTATCTAATTAGCTTAAAACCACGGGGGGGGCGGCGCTCCTTGTTATCGTCTCTGCTTGGACATCCTCTTTTCTGCAACATTGCAAGCTCCTGATGTGTTGATTGCAACACGAAAGTCCTAGAGCTATCATTCAACTCCCCCCGTGGTTGTTTTACATCCCGTATCGCTTGTTCGAGATATTTCCTTGGCTCTCAAGTTTCCACACTTCTCTGTGTGGATCCCACTTAATTTTCATATGGTAAAAATCCCCCATTACCAGCTTTGTCTTGGTCGTACGGACTCTCACTAACGTTCCCGCTATGACGCCACAAATGCCTAGGCCTGTTAGTGGCCTGCTTTACAATTAATATTTTATAATAAGTAAAGCACTCATTGTAAGCTTCGCTAGGCAATAAAAATTTCCATAGCTTACATTTGCTGCTGTGAATGGTGGGTTGTAAATGGCAGCGATCACTACCATGAGTGTCCACTATCTTCTTACCTCACTCCCACCTGCTTATTCCTCTTATCTTCTCAAAATTCCAATAGTCTCTGATTACCAGTACTGCAACTCCTCTTTTCTCTATCATTTCTCATTACACAGTATATTACAGAGACTAATATTGAATTTGTTATCATCTTAACAGAGTTGTCTCTTGTGTGAGCCATGATGTCACTGGTTGCCATATCTTCACAGACTTTTCTCTTGTACGAGCCATGACGTCACTGGTTGCCATATCTTCACAGAGTTTTCTCTTGTACGAGCCATGACGTCACTGGTTGCCATATCTTCACAGAGTTTTCTCTTGTATGAGCCATGACGTCACTGGTTGCCACATCATCTTCACAGAGTTTTCTCTTGTATGAGCCATGACGTCACTGGTTGCCATATCATCTTCACAGAGTTTTCTCTTGTATGAGCCATGACGTCACTGGTTGCCACATCATCTTCACAGAGTTTTCTCTTGTGAGCCATGACGTCACTGATTGCCATATCATCTTCACAGAGTTTTCTCTTGTGAGCCATGATGTCACTGGTTGCCATATCATCTTCACAGAGTTTTTTCTTGTACGAGCCATGATGTCACTGGTTGCCATATCATCTTCACAGAGTTTTTTCTTGTACGAGCCATGATGTCACTGGTTGCCATATCATCTTCACAGAGTTTTTTCTTGTACGAGCCATGATGTCACTGGTTGCCATATCATCTTCACAGAGTTTTTTCTTGTACGAGCCATGATGTCACTGGTTGCCATATCATCTTCACAGAGTTTTTTCTTGTACGAGCCATGATGTCACTGGTTGCCATATCATCTTCACAGAGTTTTCTTGTACGAGACATGATGTCACTGGTTGCCATATCATCTTCACAGAGTTTTTTCTTGTACGAGCCATGATGTCACTGGTTGCCATATCTTCACAGAGTTTTTTCTTGTACGAGCCATGATGTCACTGGTTGCCATATCATCTTCACAGAGTTTTTTCTTGTACGAGCCATGATGTCACTGGTTGCCATATCATCTTCACAGAGTTTTTTCTTGTACGAGCCATGATGTCACTGGTTGCCATATCATCTTCACAGAGTTTTCTCTTGTACGAGCCATGACGTCACTGGTTGCCATATCTTCACAGAGTTTTCTCTTGTGAGCCATGACGTCACTGGTTGCCATATCTTCACAGAGTTTTCTCTTGTACGAGCCATGACGTCACTGGTTGCCATATCTTCACAGAGTTTTCTCTTGTACGAGCCATGACGTCACTTGTTGCCATATCATCTTCACAGAGTTTTCTCTCGTATGAGCCATGATGTCACTGGTTGCCATATCTTCACAGAGTTTTCTCTCGTATGAGCCATGATGTCACTGGTTGCCATATCATCTTCACAGAGTTTTCTCTTGTATGAGCCATGATGTCACTGGTTGCCAAATCATCTTCACAGAGTTTTCTCTTGTGAGCCATGACGTCACTGGTTGCCATATCATCTTCACAGAGTTTTCTCTTGTATGAGCCATGACGTCACTGGTTGCCATATCATCTTCACAGAGTTTTCTCTTGTATGAGCCATGATGTCACTGGTTGCCACATCATCTTCACAGAGTTTTCTGTGAGCCATGACGTCACTGATTGCCATATCATCTTCACAGAGTTTTCTCTTGTACGAGCCATGATGTCACTGGTTGCCACATCATCTTCACAGAGTTTTCTCTTGTGAGCCATGATGTCACTGATTGCCATATCATCTTCACAGAGTTTTCTCTTGTATGAACCATGATGTCACTGGTTGCCATATCTTCACAGAGTTTTCTCTTGTATGAGCCATGACGTCACATGTTGCCATATCATCTTCACAGAGTTTTCTCTTGTATGAGCCATGATGTCACTGGTTGCCATATCATCTTCACAGAGTTTTCTCTTGTATGAGCCATGATGTCACATGTTGCCATATCATCTTCACAGAGTTTTCTCTTGTATGAGCCATGACGTCACATGTTGCCATATCATCTTCACAGAGTTTTCTCTTGTATGAGCCATGATGTCACTGGTTGCCATATCTTCACAGAGTTTTCTCTTGTATGAGCCAAGATGTCACTGGTTGCCATATCATCTTCACAGAGTTTTCTCTTGTATGAGCCATGATGTCACTGGTTGCCATATCATCTTCACAGAGTTTTCTCTTGTATGAGCCATGACGTCACATGTTGCCATATCATCTTCACAGAGTTTTCTCTTGTATGAGCCATGACGTCACATGTTGCCATATCATCTTCACAGAGTTTTCTCTTGTATGAGCCATGATGTCACTGGTTGCCATATCTTCACAGAGTTTTCTCTTGTGAGCCATGATGTCACTGGTTGCCATATCATCTTCACAGAGTTTTCTCTTGTGAGCCATGATGTCACTGGTTGCCATATCTTCACAGAGTTTTCTCTTGTATGAGCCATGATGTCACTGGTTGCCATATCATCTTCACAGAGTTTTCTCTTGTATGAGCCATGATGTCACTGGTTGCCATATCATCTTCACAGAGTTTTCTCTTGTATGAGCCATGACGTCACTGGTTGCCATATCATCTTCACAGAGTTTTCTCTTGTATGAGCCATGATGTCACTGGTTGCCATATCATCTTCACAGAGTTTTCTCTTGTATGAGCCATGATGTCACTGGTTGCCATATCATCTTCACAGAGTTTTCTCTTGTATGAGCCATGATGTCACTGGTTGCCACATCATCTTCACAGAGTTTTCTCTCGTATGAGCCATGATGTCACTGGTTGCCATATCATCTTCACAGAGTTTTCTCTTGTATGAGCCATGATGTCACTGGTTGCCATATCATCTTCACAGAGTTTTCTCTTGTATGAGCCATGATGTCACTGGTTGCCATATCATCTTCACAGAGTTTTCTCTTGTATGAGCCATGATGTCACTAATTGCCATATCATCTTCACAGAGTTTTCTCTCGTATGAGCCATGATGTCACTAATTGCCATATCATCTTCACAGAGTTTTCTCTTGTATGAGCCATGATGTCACTAATTGCCATATCATCTTCACAGAGTTTTCTCTTGTATGAGCCATGACGTCACTGGTTGCCACATCATCTTCACAGAGTTTTCTCTTGTATGAGCCATGATGTCACTAATTGCCATATCATCTTCACAGAGTTTTCTCTTGCATGAGCCATGACGTCACTGGTTGCCATTGTCATTCACTCATTCCATATGTCAGTAATTATTCATCGTGTCTACGTCTGTATATCTCACCATATTATTTCACTGGATCTTGATTGCTGTTCCTTGTCCATGGTTCAGGGAATATGACCTTAGTTTGGGTAGTTTCAAATTTAGGTTGGATAAGTACATGAGTGGGAGGGGTTGGATTTGAGTGGGACTTTCACATCAGAGCTTATTTCTTGGGTGGCATTGAAAATTGGGTTGGGCAAATGTTTTGTTAGTGGGATGAATTGTAAAGGACCTGCCTAGTATGGGCCAGCAGGCCTCCTGCAGCGTTCCTCCTTTCTTATGTTCTTATGTTAGTTGAGAGACATGAAATCTAGGGGTTGAAGTGACAGATTGTTGTTGGGGTATTTATCCAGTACCCACTGTTACTGGGGTGTTTATACAGTACCCACAGTTGCTGGGGTGTTTATCCAGTACCCACTGTTGTTGGAGTGTTATCCAGTACCCACTGTTGCTGGAGTGTTATCCAGTACCCACTGTTGCTGGAGTGTTATCCAGTACCCACTGTTGCTGGAGTGTTATCCAGTACCCACTGTTGCTGGAGTGTTATCCAGTACCCACTGTTGCTGGAGTGTTATCCAGTACCCACTGTTGCTGGAGTGTTATCCAGTACCCACTGTTGCTGGAGTGTTATCCAGTACCCACTGTTGCTGGAGTGTTATCCAGTACCCACTGTTGCTGGAGTGTTATCCAGTACCCACTGTTGCTGGAGTGTTATCCAGTACCCACTGTTGCTGGAGTGTTATCCAGTACCCACTGTTGCTGGAGTGTTATCCAGTACCCACTGTTGCTGGAGTGTTATCCAGCACCCACTGTTGCTGGAGTGTTATCCAGTACCCACTGTTGCTGGAGTGTTATCCAGTACCCACTGTTGCTGGAGTGTTATCCAGTACCCACTGTTGCTGGAGTGTTATCCAGTACCCACTGTTGCTGGAGTGTTATCCAGTACCCACTGTTGCTGGAGTGTTATCCAGTACCCACTGTTGCTGGAGTGTTATCCAGTACCCACTGTTGCTGGAGTGTTATCCAGTACCCACTGTTGCTGGAGTGTTATCCAGTACCCACTGTTGCTGGAGTGTTATCCAGTACCCACTGTTGCTGGAGTGTTATCCAGTACCCACTGTTGCTGGAGTGTTATCCAGTACCCACTGTTGCTGGAGTGTTATCCAGTACCCACTGTTGCTGGAGTGTTATCCAGTACCCACTGTTGCTGGAGTGTTATCCAGTACCCACTGTTGCTGGAGTGTTATCCAGTACCCACTGTTGCTGGAGTGTTATCCAGTACCCACTGTTGCTGGAGTGTTATCCAGTACCCACTGTTGCTGGATCCAGTGTTATCCAGTACCCACTGTTGCTGTTGCTGGAGTGTTAGTGTTATCCAGTACCCACTGTTGCTGGGGTGTTAGTGTTATCCAGTACCCACTGTTGCTGGAGTGTTATCCAGTACCCACTGTTGCTGGAGTGTTATCCAGTGTTATCCAGTACCCACTGTTGCTGGAGTGTTATCCAGTACCCACTGTTGCTGGAGTGTTATCCAGTACCCTGTTGCTGGAGTGTTATCCAGTGTTGCTGGAGTGTTATCCAGTACCCACTGTTGCTGGAGTGTTATCCAGTACCCACTGTTGCTGGAGTGTTATCCAGTACCCACCTGGAGTGTTATCCACTGTTGCTGGAGTGTTATCCAGTACCCACTGTTGCTGGAGTGTTATCCAGTACCCACTGTTGCTGGAGTGTTATCCAGTACCCACCTGGAGTGTTATCCACTGTTGCTGGAGTGTTATCCAGTACCCACTGTTGCTGGAGTGTTATCCAGTACCCACTGTTGCTGGAGTGTTATCCAGTAGTGTTATCCAGTACACACTGTTGCTGGAGTGTTATCCAGTACCCACTGTTGCTGGAGTGTTATCCAGTACCCACTGTTGCTGGAGTGTTATCCAGTACCCACTGTTGCTGGAGTGTTATCCAGTACCCACTGTTGCTGGAGTGTTATCCAGTACCCACTGTTGCTGGAGTGTTATCCAGTACCCACTGTTGCTGGAGTGTTATCCAGTACCCACTGTTGCTGGAGTGTTATCCAGTACCCACTGTTGCTGGAGTGTTATCCAGTACCCACTGTTGCTGGAGTGTTATCCAGTACCCACTGTTGCTGGAGTGTTATCCAGTACCCACTGTTGCTGGAGTGTTATCCAGTACCCACTGTTGCTGGAGTGTTATCCAGTACCCACTGTTGCTGGAGTGTTATCCAGTACCCACTGTTGCTGGAGTGTTATCCAGTACCCACTGTTGCTGGAGTGTTATCCAGTACCCACTGTTGCTGGAGTGTTATCCAGTACCCACTGTTGCTGGAGTGTTATCCAGTACCCACTGTTGCTGGAGTGTTATCCAGTACCCACTGTTGCTGGAGTGTTATCCAGTACCCACTGTTGCTGGAGTGTTATCCAGTACCCACTGTTGCTGGAGTGTTATCCAGTACCCACTGTTGCTGGAGTGTTATCCAGTACCCACTGTTGCTGGAGTGTTATCCAGTACCCACTGTTGCTGGAGTGTTATCCAGTACCCACTGTTGCTGGAGTGTTATCCAGTACCCACTGTTGCTGGAGTGTTATCCAGTACCCACTGTTGCTGGAGTGTTATCCAGTACCCACTGTTGCTGGAGTGTTATCCCGTACCCACTGTTGCTGGAGTGTTATCCAGTACCCACTGTTGCTGGAGTGTTATCCAGTACCCACTGTTGCTGGAGTGTTATCCAGTACCCACTGTTGCTGGAGTGTTATCCAGTACCCACTGTTGCTGGAGTGTTATCAAGTACCCACCCACTGTTGCTGGAGTGTTATCCAGTACCCACTGTTGCTGGAGTGTTATCCAGTACCCACTGTTGCTGGAGTGTTATCCAGTACCCACTGTTGCTGGAGTGTTATCCAGTACCCACTGTTGCTGGAGTGTTATCCAGTACCCACTGTTGCTGGAGTGTTATCCAGTACCCACTGTTGCTGGAGTGTTATCCAGTACCCACTGTTGCTGGAGTGTTATCCAGTACCCACTGTTGCTGGAGTGTTATCCAGTACCCACTGTTGCTGGAGTGTTATCCAGTACCCACTGTTGCTGGAGTGTTATCCAGTACCCACTGTTGCTGGAGTGTTATCCAGTACCCACTGTTGCTGGAGTGTTATCCAGTACCCACTGTTGCTGGAGTGTTATCCAGTACCCACTGTTGCTGGAGTGTTATCCAGTACCCACTGTTGCTGGAGTGTTATCCAGTACCCACTGTTGCTGGAGTGTTATCCAGTACCCACTGTTGCTGGAGTGTTATCCAGTACCCACTGTTGCTGGAGTGTTATCCAGTACCCACTGTTGCTGGAGTGTTATCCAGTACCCACTGTTGCTGGAGTGTTATCCAGTACCCACTGTTGCTGGAGTGTTATCCAGTACCCACTGTTGCTGGAGTGTTATCCAGCACCCACTGTTGCTGGAGTGTTATCCAGTACACACTGTTGCTGGAGTGTTATCCAGTACCCACTGTTGCTGGAGTGTTATCCAGTACCCACTGTTGCTGGAGTGTTATCCAGCACCCACTGTTGCTGGAGTGTTATCCAGTACACACTGTTGCTGGAGTGTTATCCAGTACCCACTGTTGCTGAAGTGTTATCCAGTACCCACTGTTGCTGGAGTGTTATCCAGTACCCACTGTTGCTGGAGTGTTATCCAGTACCCACTGTTGCTGGAGTGTTATCCAGTACCCACTGTTGCTGGAGTGTTATCCAGTACCCACTGTTGTTGGACTGTTATCCAGCACCCACTGTTGCTGGAGTGTTATCCAGTACCCACTGTTGCTGGAGTGTTATCCAGTACCCACTGTTGCTGGAGTGTTATCCAGTACCCACTGTTGCTGGAGTGTTATCCAGTACCCACTGTTGCTGGAGTGTTATCCAGTAGTGTTATCCCACTGTTGCTGGAGTGTTATCCAGCACCCACTGTTGCTGGAGTGTTATCCAGTACCCACTGTTGCTGGAGTGTTATCCAGTACCCACTGTTGCTTGAGTGTTATCCAGTACCCACTGTTGCTTGAGTGTTATCCAGTACCCACTGTTGCTGGAGTGTTATCCAGTACCCACTGTTGCTGGAGTGTTATCCAGTACCCACTGTTGCTGGAGTGTTATCCAGTACCCACTGTTGCTGGAGTGTTATCCAGTACCCACTGTTGCTGGAGTGTTATCCAGTACCCACTGTTGCTGGAGTGTTATCCAGTACCCACTGTTGCTGGAGTGTTATCCAGTACCCACTGTTGCTGGAGTGTTATCCAGTACCCACTGTTGCTGGAGTGTTATCCAGTACCCACTGTTGCTGGAGTGTTATCCAGTACCCACTGTTGCTGGAGTGTTATCCAGTACCCACTGTTGCTGGAGTGTTATCCAGTACCCACTGTTGCTGGAGTGTTATCCAGTACCCACTGTTGCTGGAGTGTTATCCAGTACCCACTGTTGCTGGAGTGTTATCCAGTACCCACTGTTGCTGGAGTGTTATCCAGTACCCACTGTTGCTGGAGTGTTATCCAGTACCCACTGTTGCTGGAGTGTTATCCAGTACCCACTGTTGCTGGAGTGTTATCCAGTACCCACTGTTGCTGGAGTGTTATCCAGTACCCACTGTTGCTGGAGTGTTATCCAGTACCCACTGTTGCTGGAGTGTTATCCAGTACCCACTGTTGCTGGAGTGTTATCCAGTACCCACTGTTGCTGGAGTGTTATCCAGTACCCACTGTTGCTGGAGTGTTATCCAGTACCCACTGTTGCTGGAGTGTTATCCAGTACCCACTGTTGCTGGAGTGTTATCCAGTACCCACTGTTGCTGGAGTGTTATCCAGTACCCACTGTTGCTGGAGTGTTATCCAGTACCCACTGTTGCTGGAGTGTTATCCAGTACCCACTGTTGCTGGAGTGTTATCCAGTACCCACTGTTGCTGGAGTGTTATCCAGTACCCACTGTTGCTGGAGTGTTATCCAGTACCCACTGTTGCTGGAGTGTTATCCAGTACCCACTGTTGCTGGAGTGTTATCCAGTACCCACTGTTGCTGGAGTGTTATCCAGTACCCACTGTTGCTGGAGTGTTATCCAGTACCCACTGTTGCTGGAGTGTTATCCAGTACCCACTGTTGCTGGAGTGTTATCCAGTACCCACTGTTGCTGGAGTGTTATCCAGTACCCACTGTTGCTGGAGTGTTATCCAGTACCCACTGTTGCTGGAGTGTTATCCAGTACCCACTGTTGCTGGAGTGTTATCCAGTACCCACTGTTGCTGGAGTGTTATCCAGTACCCACTGTTGCTGGAGTGTTATCCAGTACCCACTGTTGCTGGAGTGTTATCCAGTACCCACTGTTGCTGGAGTGTTATCCAGTACCCACTGTTGCTGGAGTGTTATCCAGTACCCACTGTTGCTGGAGTGTTATCCAGTACCCACTGTTGCTGGAGTGTTATCCAGTACCCACTGTTGCTGGAGTGTTATCCAGTACCCACTGTTGCTGGAGTGTTATCCAGTACCCACTGTTGCTGGAGTGTTATCCAGTACCCACTGTTGCTGGAGTGTTATCCAGTACCCACTGTTGCTGGAGTGTTATCCAGTACCCACTGTTGCTGGAGTGTTATCCAGTACCCACTGTTGCTGGAGTGTTATCCAGTACCCACTGTTGCTGGAGTGTTATCCAGTACCCACTGTTGCTGGAGTGTTATCCAGTACCCACTGTTGCTGGAGTGTTATCCAGTACCCACTGTTGCTGGAGTGTTATCCAGTACCCACTGTTGCTGGAGTGTTATCCAGTACCCACTGTTGCTGGAGTGTTATCCAGTACCCACTGTTGCTGGAGTGTTATCCAGTACCCACTGTTGCTGGAGTGTTATCCAGTACCCACTGTTGCTGGAGTGTTATCCAGTACCCACTGTTGCTGGAGTGTTATCCAGTACCCACTGTTGCTGGAGTGTTATCCAGTACCCACTGTTGCTGGAGTGTTATCCAGTACCCACTGTTGCTGGAGTGTTATCCAGTACCCACTGTTGCTGGAGTGTTATCCAGTACCCACTGTTGCTGGAGTGTTATCCAGTACCCACTGTTGCTGGAGTGTTATCCAGTACCCACTGTTGCTGGAGTGTTATCCAGTACCCACTGTTGCTGGAGTGTTATCCAGTACCCACTGTTGCTGGAGTGTTATCCAGTACCCACTGTTGCTGGAGTGTTATCCAGTACCCACTGTTGCTGGAGTGTTATCCAGTACCCACTGTTGCTGGAGTGTTATCCAGTACCCACTGTTGCTGGAGTGTTATCCAGTACCCACTGTTGCTGGAGTGTTATCCAGTACCCACTGTTGCTGGAGTGTTATCCAGTACCCACTGTTGCTGGAGTGTTATCCAGTACCCACTGTTGCTGGAGTGTTATCCAGTACCCACTGTTGGAGTGTTATCCAGTACCCACTGTTGCTGGAGTGTTATCCAGTACCCACTGTTGCTGGAGTGTTATCCAGTACCCACTGTTGCTGGAGTGTTATCCAGTACCCACTGTTGCTTCTCTTCCCACTAAGAACATCTCTTCAAATAATTTCTCTCCTCACACATTTCTTTGTCATTCCTCTAGAGTTTTTGTTCCTTCTTCAGTCTTATGGTCTGGTCTGTTATTGTCACCTTTGTGTAAGTCTGATACAGTTTCGTTATAGACTCGGGTTTTTTCTGCCTCTCGGTTTCTCTTCTTCTTTAATATTTATATCTGGCTATGCTCACCTCTATTTTCTCTTAACCTTTGTTTATTTAAGTTTTCCTATTTATTTACTCTTTTGTTTTAATTCCTCTCTGCGTCGTTAAGCCACAGACTTTCTTTACCCTTTTACACAGTTTAAGTATGTGGTTCACCTCTTCCTCCTGGCACTTTCCCCTCTAAGTGATCCATTATCTCATCCACTGGCTTTCCATCCAGTTATTAATGTGATCTCATACTATTTCTTCTCCTCCTGTCTCCTTTCTGTTATCAGCTTCAAGTTTGTTATCAGTAGGCTTCTTTCTTCCTCTCATCGTCTGACTTTCCTGATTGTCCTCTGTGTTGTCGCTAGTTCCCTTGTTCTCTTTTATCACCTGCGTCATCACTTCCTGATTTCTCTCCTAGTTATTTCCTCTATTATTACTCCCTCTTTTACACTCCCCATCATTTTCTCCAGCGCCTCGTTTATGCTTTGGTTTTTCCCACTCTTTAAGTTCTTTCTCTCGTCTTAGTTTCTTTCACTTTTCAAAGCTATCTTCCCATGCTTGTATAAATATTTCAGCAGTATTCTCCCAGAGAGAATTTAACTTTCCCTGCTATTCCTTATCCATATTGCGCTTGCAGTCAGATATTATTAAATGTAAGGTTTGCCAAACATCATCTCTCTCCTCTTACCCTCGATTGTTATTTTAATACCACTTTTTATCAGATTCCATAGACTCTCTGGAAGAGCATTTTGCTCTTCCAGAGCAAAATGTGTGTATGTGTGTGTGTGTGTGTGTGTGTGTATGTGTGTGTGTGTGTGTGTGTGTGTGTGTGTGTGTGTGTGTGTGTGTGTCTAATACTAATTTATGGGGAGCCAAACCATAGTGTAGACAAGCCTAGTGTTGTAACAGTTCATGTAGGAGGGTTGTGGTAGTACTGTCGTACACTCAGTACTTAAGTGGTAGTACTGCTGTACACTCAGTACTTGTGGTAGTACTGCTGTACACTCAGTACTTAAGTGGCAGTGTTCTATCATCAACATTAACTGTGACTCTACAAGTTATCGTTGTGTTTTAAAACTATAGGACATTCCTCACTATGACAACTTACGTACCATGAAACCTTTGTTGATGTGGGACGAGACAATAGTTACAGTTGGTGACGCTGATGGTGACGCAGTTGGTGACGCTGATGATTTTCGCAGATTTATTATATAAATCTTTTTTTACTCTGCTTATTCGGCAGAAATGACCCTTTGTCACCACTTTGGCTCATTCGACGAGACGTGAAACACACACAAGAAGGTGCCAGAGGGAGGAAGGGAACACCGCAGGTACCCACAGACAGGGAAGTGCAGCCTCGAAGGGAACAGCAGACAGAACTGCCCACAGAACCACCCACAGCATCTCCTCAACCCCTTACCACCCCACACCAACTAAACAATAACCAGAACTGAGCCACACTCCACATCCGCAGTCCACCCCCCCCCCCAGCACTAATACCACCACACCAGCAGGCCTGCCTACCACACCCTCAGCCAGCAGCAACCCCTCCCACCCCCAGAATACAGTTCTGGAAATGAAGCTGAAGGTATGGTACACCAAGGCAAATGGAATTGTAAATAAGAGTGAGGAGTAGCAGGATAGAATCACCAAGGCATCCCCGGATATCACAGCAATCACAGAAACAAAGCTCATGAGGGTGATAACACATGTGATCTTCCCGTCTGGATATCAGGTCCTGAGGAGATGGGGAGACTAATCGCAGGAGTAGTGGATAAGTACATAGTAGGAACACTTCAAGCTGGGGGTCCAAAAGTGATGATAGCAGTGACGTACAACCCGTCAACGAACAGCAGGAGGCCAAGACAAGAATACGATGAGAGCAACAGTGATGGTGGACACACTAGCCAAGGTTGCCGAAAGGGCCCACATAAGCAGGGCAAAGTTAATCACAGAGGATTTCATCCCCAAGGAGAGTGACTGGGAGAATCTGGAGCCACGTGGGAGAACAGAGATGTGGCGAACCAAGATGATTGAGGCGGTATTGGAAAACTTCATGCACCAACATGTTAAGGACACAACCAGAGAGAGAGGAGACGAATAAATGAATAAACAGAAGGGTGGACGGCGGTCTGTAAATTGACAGTCCGACGTTCTACCGTGTAGCTAACCCAGGCCTCTAATAGGAAGGAATTGGAACTAATACATAGTGTATTGTATTCAGTCAGAGGCACCAACTGTAACCTAAGCGAATTCCTTCCCTCGGCCCAGGAGTTAGAGTCCCTTGTCCATCCTTCTATTTATTGACAGTTGTTTATTACAACTTAGAGACCATAGATGTGGTCTAGTGGGAGGGGGGGGTAAGAATAGATCTACTGTCAAAGCTCCTGGGCCGAGGGAAGGAGTGCACTTGGGGTACAGTTGGTGCCACTGACGTATTACACAGTATTACTACCAGGGGTCCGGGCAACTGGAACGGTAGAGCGTTGGACTGTCAATTTGCAGACTGCGGTTCGAGCCCCTTGTCCACCCCTCTGTTTATTTACCGACAGTTATTTCAAGATGTTTAATATTTAATACAATATAAGCATATTCTTCTTAAAATCCCTCAGTCTGTATCCTTGTGCACTTTATATTAACTATTTCGTCATCTTTCCCTCGTAATTCTGCCGGAAATGCCCCGGCATGATAGTAACATTCTTTGTATTTAGCAAAACAAAGTTATAATTAAACCTTTAAACTTTATCTTAATAGGAGAGGCATAAACCTTTTTCTTGATAATTTTTATCTTTTATCTCCAACTTTGCTCTCGTGTACACATTTCCCGCCTCTCAGTCTAAGTATTTTGTTATGATGTCTCTCTTAAATCATCTCTGCTGTAATATTGTTAACCGGTGATCTTGCGATGATCTGCTACATTATTCTCCACACCTTGACTCCTGAACTAAGACAACGACCATCACCAGTATTATTATTATTATTAAATATTAGCCGGTATTCTCCCGGCCCGGGCCTTTTCCAAGTGGTGGCCCGGCCTTGGCTCCCTCTTTAGGGAGTGTCTGAGACCTAAGTCTCCCATGGGAGGAGGCACAAGTACCTCCTCATCTTTGGGACCAACTGTCCCCAGGCCTAGGCCCGGTGGCCTGGTGGCCTGGTGGCTAAAGCTCCCGCTTCACACACGGAGGGCCCGGGTTCGATTCCCGGCGGGTGGAAACATTTCGACACGTTTCCTTACACCTGGTGTCCTGTTCACCTAGCAGCAAATAGGTACCTGGGTGTTAGTCGACTGGTGTGGGTCGCATCCTGGGGGACAAGATTAAGGACCCCAATGGAAATAAGTTAGACAGTCCTCGATGACGCACTGACTTTCTTGGGTTATCCTGGGTGGCTAACCCTCCGGGGTTAAAAATCCGAACGAAATCTTATCTTATCTTATCTAACTAGGCCTCTCTGGTCTGCCATCCCCGCCACAAGGGGGCTAAGGGGAATGACAGTCTTGTGAGCTGTAAGCTCGGGCTCAGGCACCTACCCTACCCTAGAAGGGTTAGGCATAGTGTCGACGACCATCACCAGTTGTTACCTCGATGTGTACACCGTTTCCAGTTTTCCCTTGACTATGATGAATCAACTTTGATCCATCAAACATTCGGTTTCTTGCCACTTTATCATGAGCCTGGCCCATGGCCGGGCTTCCAGAGTACTGACACTCTCCAGACTCATCAAACCTTCATCAGTTGTTGAAAGTGAACAATACGGATTAATAATGAGACTTTTGTGTAACATCTGATTCCCAGATGTTGCACATTGTTGTTCAATGACCCCAGATGTTGCACATTGTTGTTCAATGACCCCAGATGTTGCACATTGTTGTTCAATGACCCCAGATGTTGTACATTGTTGTTCAATGACCCCAGATGTTGCACATTGTTCAATGACCCCAGATGTTGCACATTGTTCAATGACCCCAGATGTTGCACATTGTTGTTCAATGACCCCAGATGTTGCACATTGTTGTTCAATGACCCCAGATGTTGCACATTGTTGTTCAATGACCCCAGATGTTGCACATTGTTGTTCAATGACCCCAGATGTTGTACATTGTTGTTCAATGACCCCAGATGTTGTACATTGTTGTTCAATGACCCCAGATGTTGTACATTGTTGTTCAATGACCCCAAATGTTGCACATTGTTGTACAATGACCCCAGATGTTGCACATTGTTGTACAATGACCCCAGATGTTGCACATTGTTGTTCAATGACCCCAGATGTTGCACATTGTTGTTCAATGACCCCAGATGTTGCACATTGTTGTTCAATGACCCCAGATGTTGCACATTGTTGTTCAATGACCCCAGATGTTGCACATTGTTGTTCAATGACCCCAGATGTTGCACATTGTTGTTCAATGACCCCAGATGTTGCACATTGTTCAATGACCCCAGATGTTGCACATTGTTCAATGACCCCAGATGTTGCACATTGTTGTTCAATGACCCCAGATGTTGCACATTGTTGTTCAATGACCCCAGATGTTGCACATTGTTGTTCAATGACCCCAGATGTTGCACATTGTTGTTCAATGACCCCAGATGTTGCACATTGTTGTTCAATGACCCCAGATGTTGCACATTGTTGTTCAATGACCCCAGATGTTGCACATTGTTGTTCAATGACCCCAGATGTTGTACATTGTTGTTCAATGACCCCAGATGTTGCACATTGTTGTTCAATGACCCCAGATGTTGCACATTGTTGTTCAATGACCCCAGATGTTGCACATTGTTGTTCAATGACCCCAGATGTTGCACATTGTTGTTCAATGACCCCAGATGTTGCACATTGTTGTTCAATGACCCCAGATGTTGCACATTGTTGTTCAATGACCCCAGATGTTGCACATTGTTGTTCAATGACCCCAGATGTTGCACATTGTTGTTAAATGACCCCAGATGTTGCACATTGTTGTTCAATGACCCCAGATGTTGCACATTGTTGTTCAATGACCCCAGATGTTGCGCATTGTTGTTCAATGACCCCAGATGTTGTACATTGTTGTTCAATGACCCCAGATGTTGCACATTGTTGTTCAATGACCCCAGATGTTGCACATTGTTGTTCAATGACCCCAGATGTTGCACATTGTTGTTCAATGACCCCAGATGTTGCACATTGTTGTTCAATGACCCCAGATGTTGCACATTGTTGTTCAATGACCCCAGATGTTGCACATTGTTGTTCAATGACCCCAGATGTTGTACATTGTTGTTCAATGACCCCAGATGTTGCACATTGTTGTTCAATGACCCCAGATGTTGCACATTGTTGTTAAATGACCCCAGATGTTGCACATTGTTGTTCAATGACCCCAGATGTTGTACATTGTTGTTCAATGACCCCAGATGTTGCACATTGTTGTTCAATGACCCCAGATGTTGCACATTGTTGTTCAATGACCCCAGATGTTGCACATTGTTGTTCAATGACCCCAGATGTTGCACATTGTTGTTCAATGACCCCAGATGTTGCACATTGTTGTTCAATGACCCCAGATGTTGCACATTGTTGTTCAATGACCCCAGATGTTGCACATTGTTGTTCAATGACCCCAGATGTTGCACATTGTTGTTCAATGACCCCAGATGTTGCACATTGTTGTTCAATGACCCCAGATGTTGCACATTGTTGTTCAATGACCCCAGATGTTGCACATTGTTGTTCAATGACCCCAGATGTTGCACATTGTTGTTCAATGACCCCAGATGTTGCACATTGTTGTTCAATGACCCCAGATGTTGCACATTGTTGTTCAATGACCCCAGATGTTGCACATTGTTGTTCAATGACCCCAGATGTTGCACATTGTTGTTCAATGACCCCAGATGTTGTACATTGTTGTTCAATGACCCCAGATGTTGCGCAATGTTGTTCAATGACCCCAGATGTTGTACATTGTTGTTCAATGACCCCAGATGTTGCACATTGTTGTTCAATGACCCCAGATGTTGCACATTGTTGTTCAATGACCCCAGATGTTGCACATTGTTCTTCAATGACCCCAGATGTTGCACATTGTTCTTCAATGACCCCAAATGTTGCACATTGTTGTACAATGACCCCCAAATGTTGCACATTGTTGTACAATGACCCCAAATGTTGCACATTGTTGTTCAATCACCCCAAATGTTGCACACTGTTGTTCAATGACCCCAAATGTTGCACATTGCTGTTCAATGACCCCAAATGTTGCACATTGTTGTACAATGACCCCAAATGTTGTACATTGTTGTTCAATGACCCAAAATGTTGCACATTGCTGTTCAATGACCCCAAATGTTGCACATTGTTGTTCAATGACCCCAAATGTTGCGCATTGCTGTTCAATGACCCCAAATGTTGCACATTGCTGTTCAATGACCCCAAATGTTGCACATTGTTGTACAATGACCCCAAATGTTGCGCATTGCTGTTCAATGACCCCAAATGTTGCACATTGCTGTTCAATGACCCCAAATGTTGCACATTGTTGTACAATGACCCCAAATGTTGCGCATTGCTGTTCAATGACCCCAAATGTTGCACATTGCTGTTCAATGACCCCAAATGTTGCACATTGCTGTTCAATGACCCCAAATGTTGCGCATTGCTGTTCAATGACCCCAAATGTTGCGCATTGCTGTTCAATGACCCCAAATGTTGCGCATTGCTGTTCAATGACCCCAAATGTTGCACATTGCTGTTCAATGACCCCAAATGTTGCACATTGCTGTTCAATGACCCCAAATGTTGCACATTGCTGTTCAATGACCCAAAATCTTGCATAAGTTTCTCTTCCTTAACTTATAGGTTTTCAAAACCGCCTATACAATACATATTATTCACACGGCAAGACAGGAACACTTACCTGGTAAGTTCCTGGTCAGGCAGTTGGTAAAGCGGTTACCAATGTTGTCAGTAGTCTTGCTAGGAGCAACATTGGCACAAGATCCTCTACCACAATTTGAGACTTGATAAATAAGCAGTGTAATTAAGCATTTATAATGCATTCAGAGGATTTGAGAAACACCTGAGGGAATATCAGAATGGTATACAATACCGACAGGTTGGTAGGTAAGGCACATAGGCAACAGTTAGGCAACTTTATTCCGAAACGTTTTGCCTATACAGTAGGCTTCTTCAGTCGAGTACAGAAAGTAGGCAGGAACAGTAGAGATGTGAAGACGATGTGATCAAGCCATCACCCTTAAAGTCGTAGATTTGAGGTTGTCAGTCCCTCAGCCTGGAGAAGTTCTGCTCCTGCCTACTTTCTGTACTCGACTGAAGAAGTTTACTGGGTAGGCGAAACGTTTCGGAATAAAGTTGCCTAAATGGTGCCTATGTGTCTTACCTACCAAACACCTGACGGGGATTTTTACATCTCCGTGCGAAGGACGCTAGAAATATTAAGATAAGATAAGATAAGATTTCGTTCGGATTTTTAACCCCGGAAGGTTAGCCACCCAGGATAACCCAAGAAAGTCAGTTCGTCATCGAGGACTGTCTAACTTATTTCCATTGTGGTCCTTAATCTTGTCCCCCAGGATGCGACCCACACCAGTCGACTAACACCCAGGTACCTATTTGCTGCTAGGTGAACAGGACAACAGGTGTAAGGAAACGTGTGACTAACACCCAGGTACCTATTTGCTGCTAGGTGAACAGGACAACAGGTGTAAGGAAACGTGTCGAAATGTTTCCACCCGCCGGGAATCGAACCCGGGCCCTCCGT
Source organism: Cherax quadricarinatus (assembly GCF_038502225.1). Classification (NCBI taxonomy): domain Eukaryota; kingdom Metazoa; phylum Arthropoda; class Malacostraca; order Decapoda; family Parastacidae; genus Cherax; species Cherax quadricarinatus. The sequence continues at coordinate 11,411,770 of NC_091385.1, forward strand.
GTGTGAAGCGGGAGCTTTAGCCACCAGGCCACCGGGCCACCCTTGAGGAAACAGGGAAGAACAACTTGTTCTAAGACACCACTAGAACACTCACAGCGGGAGTGAACAATACAATGCCGGCATCGTATACAATCACCTAATGAAATTCAACGAGGCTTAACTATTCGTCTGTGTGGAAGTTCCAGATAAAAGCATTGTCTGGAACGTGCTGTCATTGTCTGGAACGTGCTGTCATTGTCTGGAACGTGCTGTCATTGTCTGGAACGTGCTGTCATTGTCTGGAACGTGCTGTCATTGGCTGGAACGTGCTGTCATTGTTTGGAACGTGCTGTCATTGTCTGGAACGTTCTGTCATTGTCTGGAACGTGCTGTCATTGTCTGGAACGTGCTGTCATTGCCTGGAACATGCTGTCATTGTCTGGAACGTTCTGTCATTGTCTGGAACGTGCTGTCATTGTCTGGAACGTGCTGTCATTGTCTGGAACGTGCTGTCATTGTCTGGAACATGCTGTCATTGTCTGGAACGTTCTGTCATTGTCTGGAACGTGCAGCCATTGTCTGGAACGTGCTGTCATTGCCTGGAACGTGCTGTCATTGTCTGGAACGTGCTGTTATTGTCTGGAACGTGCTGTCATTGTCTGGAACGTGCTGTCATTGTCTGGAACGTGCTGTCATTGTCTGGAACGTGCTGTCATTGTCTGGAACGTGCTGTCATTGTCTGGAACGTGCTGTCATTGTCTGGAACGTGCTGTCATTGTCTGGAACGTGCTGTCATTGTCTGGAACGTGCTGTCATTGTCTGGAACGTGCTGTCATTGTCTGGAACGTGCTGTCATTGTCTGGAACGTGCTGTCATTGTCTGGAACATGCTGTCATTGTCTGGAACGTGCTGTCATTGTCTGGAACGTGCTGTCATTGTCTGGAACGTGCTGTCATTGTCTGGAACGTGCTGTCATTGTCTGGAACATGCTGTCATTGTCTGGAACGTGCTGTCATTGTCTGGGACATGCTGTCATTGTCTGGAACGTTCTGTCATTGTCTGGAACGTGCAGCCATTGTCTGGAACGTGCTGTCATTGCCTGGAACGTGCTGTCATTGTCTGGAACGTGCTGTCATTGTCCGGAACGTACTGTCATTGTCTGGAACGTGCTGTCATTGTCTGGAACGTGCTGTCATTGTCTGGAACGTGCTGTCATTGTCTGCAACGTGCTGTCATTGTCTGCAACGTGCTGTCATTGTCTGGAACGTACTGTCATTGTCTGGAACGTGCTGTCATTGTCTGGAACGTGCTGTCATTGTCTGGAACGTGCTGTCATTGTCTGGAACGTGCTGTCATTGCTACCACCAACACAGTTTCTCACAACTCCGGCAGCTTCATTACTTTAATAGGTTTGGCTAAGTTAATTCACCACCAAGACACAAGTATCGTCTAGATTATAATTGATTCAGTGAACCGACAGGTTGATGAATAAGACACATGTACAACACTTGGGTATCATTAATGTGGAAAGGTTTCAGCAGTCAGTGACTTCCTCAGTCTCAGCAGTCAGTGGCTTCCTCAGTCTCAGCAGTCAGTGGCTTCCTCAGTTTCAGCAGTCAGTGACTTCCTCAGTCTCAGCAGTCAGTGACTTCCTCAGTCTCAGCAGTCAGTGGCTTCCTCAGTCTCAGCAGTCAGTGGCTTCCTCAGTCTCAGCAGTCAGTGACTTCCTCAGTCTCAGCAGTCAGTGACTTCCTCAGTCTCAGCAGTCAGTGGCTTCCTCAGTCTCAGCAGTCAGTGGCTTCCTCAGTCTCAGCAGTCAGTGGCTTCCTCAGTCTCAGCAGTCAGTGACTTCCTCAGTCTCAGCAGTCAGTGACTTCCTCAGTCTCAGCAGTCAGTGGCTTCCTCAGTCTCAGCAGTCAGTGGCTTCCTCAGTCTCAGCAGTCAGTGACTTCCTCAGTCTCAGCAGTCAGTGACTTCCTCAGTCTCAGCAGTCAGTGACTTCCTCAGTCCAATACTGAGAACAATGGTTGAAGATCTGTATAGCACTGAGGAAGTCTCTGGTTGCTGAAACTCTTCCTCAAAAATAATACCAAAGTTTGCTTTAGTATCTAATTTATCACCTGGGAGTTGGAGTCTCGGAGTATTGCAGTGGGTGTACCGACCCTTTGTAGTGGGTGTACCGACCCTTTGTAGTAGGTGTACCGACCCTTTGTAGTGGGTGTACCGACCCTTTGTAGTGGGTGTACCGACCCTTTGTAGTGGGTGTACCGACCCTTTGCAGTGGGTGTACCGACCCTTTGTAGTGGGTGTACCGACCCTTTGTAGTGGGTGTACCGACCCTTTGTAGTGGGTGTACCGACCCTTTGTAGTGGGTGTACCGACCCTTTGCAGTGGGTGTACCGACCCTTTGTAGTGGGTGTACCGACCCTTTGTAGTGGGTGTACCGACCCTTTGTAGTGGGTGTACCGACCCTTTGCAGTGGGTGTACCGACCCTTTGTAGTGGGTGTACCGACCCTTTGTAGTGGGTGTACCGACCCTTTGCAGTGGGTGTACCGACCCTTTGTAGTGGGTGTACCGACCCTTTGTAGTGGGTGTACCGACCCTTTGTAGTGGGTGTACCGACCCTTTGTAGTGGGTGTACCGACCCTTTGTAGTGGGTGTACCGACCCTTTGCAGTGGGTGTACCGACCCTTTGTAGTGGGTGTACCGACCCTTTGTAGTGGGTGTACCGACCCTTTGTAGTGGGTGTACCGACCCTTTGTAGTGGGTGTACCGACCCTTTGCAGTGGGTGTACCGACCCTTTGTAGTGGGTGTACCGACCCTTTGCAGTGGGTGTACCGACCCTTTGTAGTGGGTGTACCGACCCTTTGTAGTGGGTGTACCGACCCTTTGCAGTGGGTGTACCGACCCTTTGCAGTGGGTGTACCGACCCTTTGTAGTGGGTGTACCGACCCTTTGCAGTGGGTGTACCGACCCTTTGTAGTGGGTGTACCGACCCTTTGCAGTGGGTGTACCGACCCTTTGTAGTGGGTGTACCGACCCTTTGTAGTGGGTGTACCGACCCTTTGCAGTGGGTGTACCGACCCTTTGCAGTGGGTGTACCGACCCTTTGTAGTGGGTGTACCGACCCTTTGCAGTGGGTGTACCGACCCTTTGTAGTGGGTGTACCGACCCTTTGCAGTGGGTGTACCGACCCTTTGCAGTGGGTGTACCGACCCTTTGTAGTGGGTGTACCGACCCTTTGCAGTGGGTGTACCGACCCTTTGTAGTGGGTGTACCGACCCTTTGTAGTGGGTGTACCGACCCTTTGCAGTGGGTGTACCGACCCTTTGCAGTGGGTGTACCGACCCTTTGTAGTGGGTGTACCGACCCTTTGCAGTGGGTGTACCGACCCTTTGTAGTGGGTGTACCGACCCTTTGCAGTGGGTGTACCGACCCTTTGTAGTGGGTGTACCGACCCTTTGCAGTGGGTGTACCGACCCTTTGGAGTGGGTGTACCGACCCTTTGTAGTGGGTGTACCGACCCTTTGCAGTGGGTGTACCGACCCTTTGCAGTGGGTGTACAGACCCTTTGTAGTGGGTGTACCGACCCTTTGCAGTGGGTGTACCGACCCTTTGCAGTGGGTGTACCGACCCTTTGCAGTGGGTGTACCGACCCTTTGCAGTGGGTGTACCGACCCTTTGCAGTGGGTGTACCGACCCTTTGCAGTGGGTGTACCGACCCTTTGCAGTGGGTGTACCGACCCTTTGCAGTGGGTGTACCGACCCATTGCAGTGGGTGTACCGACCCTTTGCAGTGGGTGTACCGACCCTTTGCAGTGGGTGTACCGACCCTTTGCAGTGGGTGTACCGACCCTTTGTAGTGGGTGTACCGACCCTTTGCAGTGGGTGTACCGACCCTTTGCAGTGGGTGTACCGACCCTTTGCAGTGGGTGTACCGACCCTTTGTAGTGGGTGTACCGACCCTTTGCAGTGGGTGTACCGACCCATTGCAGTGGGTGTACCGACCCTTTGCAGTGGGTGTACCGACCCATTGCAGTGGGTGTACCGACCCTTTGCAGTGGGTGTACCGACCCTTTGTAGTGGGTGTACCGACCCTTTGTAGTGGGTGTACCGACCCTTTGCAGTGGGTGTACCGACCCACTGCAGTGGGTGTACCGACCCTTTGCAGTGGGTGTACCGACCCATTGCAGTGGGTGTACCGACCCATTGCAGTGGGTGTACCGACCCATTGCAGTGGGTGTACCGACCCATTGCAGTGGGTGTACCGACCCTTTGTAGTGGGTGTACCGACCCTTTGTAGTGGGTGTACCGACCCTTTGCAGTGGGTGTACCGACCCTTTGCAGTGGGTGTACCGACCCTTTGCAGTGGGTGTACCGACCCTTTGCAGTGGGTGTACCGACCCTTTGTAGTGGGTGGACCGACCCTCTGCAGTGGGTGTACCGACCCATTGCAGTGGGTGTACCGACCCTTTGCAGTGGGTGTACCGACCCTTTGCAGTGGGTGTACCGACCCTTTGTAGTGGGTGTACCGACCCATTGCAGTGGGTGTACCGACCCATTGCAGTGGGTGTACCGACCCTTTGCAGTGGGTGTACCGACCCTTTGCAGTGGGTGTACCGACCCTTTGCAGTGGGTGTACCGACCCTTTGTAGTGGGTGTACCGACCCATTGCAGTGGGTGTACCGACCCATTGCAGTGGGTGTACCGACCCTTTGCAGTGGGTGTACCGACCCTTTGCAGTGGGTGTACCGACCCTTTGCAGTGGGTGTACCGACCCTTTGTAGTGGGTGTACCGACCCATTGCAGTGGGTGTACCGACCCATTGCAGTGGGTGTACCGACCCTTTGCAGTGGGTGTACCGACCCTTTGCAGTGGGTGTACCGACCCTTTGTAGTGGGTGTACCGACCCATTGCAGTGGGTGTACCGACCCATTGCAGTGGGTGTACCGACCCATTGCAGTGGGTGTACCGACCCTTTGCAGTGGGTGTACCGACCCTTTGCAGTGGGTGTACCGACCCTTTGCAGTGGGTGTACCGACCCTTTGTAGTGGGTGTACCGACCCATTGCAGTGGGTGTACCGACCCATTGCAGTGGGTGTACCGACCCTTTGCAGTGGGTGTACCGACCCTTTGTAGTGGGTGTACCGACCCTTTGTAGTGGGTGTACCGACCCTTTGCAGTGGGTGTACCGACCCACTGCAGTGGGTGTACCGACCCTTTGCAGTGGGTGTACCGACCCATTGCAGTGGGTGTACCGACCCATTGCAGTGGGTGTACCGACCCATTGCAGTGGGTGTACCGACCCAATGCAGTGGGTGTACCGACCCATTGCAGTGGGTGTACCGACCCTTTGTAGTGGGTGTACCGACCCTTTGTAGTGGGTGTACCGACCCTTTGCAGTGGGTGTACCGACCCTTTGCAGTGGGTGTACCGACCCTTTGCAGTGGGTGTACCGACCCTTTGCAGTGGGTGTACCGACCCTTTGTAGTGGGTGTACCGACCCTTTGCAGTGGGTGTACCGACCCTTTGCAGTGGGTGTACCGACCCTTTGCAGTGGGTGTACCGACCCTTTGCAGTGGGTGTACCGACCCTTTGTAGTGGGTGTACCGACCCATTGCAGTGGGTGTACCGACCCATTGCAGTGGGTGTACCGACCCTTTGCAGTGGGTGTACCGACCCTTTGCAGTGGGTGTACCGACCCTTTGCAGTGGGTGTACCGACCCTTTGTAGTGGGTGTACCGACCCATTGCAGTGGGTGTACCGACCCATTGCAGTGGGTGTACCGACCCTTTGCAGTGGGTGTACCGACCCTTTGCAGTGGGTGTACCGACCCTTTGCAGTGGGTGTACCGACCCTTTGTAGTGGGTGTACCGACCCATTGCAGTGGGTGTACCGACCCATTGCAGTGGGTGTACCGACCCTTTGCAGTGGGTGTACCGACCCTTTGCAGTGGGTGTACCGACCCTTTGCAGTGGGTGTACCGACCCTTTGTAGTGGGTGTACCGACCCATTGCAGTGGGTGTACCGACCCATTGCAGTGGGTGTACCGACCCATTGCAGTGGGTGTACCGACCCTTTGCAGTGGGTGTACCGACCCTTTGCAGTGGGTGTACCGACCCTTTGCAGTGGGTGTACCGACCCTTTGTAGTGGGTGTACCGACCCATTGCAGTGGGTGTACCGACCCATTGCAGTGGGTGTACCGACCCTTTGCAGTGGGTGTACCGACCCATTGCAGTGGGTGTACCGACCCATTGCAGTGGGTGTACCGACCCATTGCAGTGGGTGTACCGACCCTTTGTAGTGGGTGTACCGACCCATTGCAGTGGGTGTACCGACCCTTTGCAGTGGGTGTACCGACCCTTTGCAGTGGGTGAACCGACCCTTTGCAGTCGGTGTACCGACCCTTTGCAGTGGGCGTGCCGACCCATTGCAGTGGGTGTACCGACCCTTTGCAGTGGGTGTACCGACCCTTTGCAGTGGGTGTACTGACCCATTGCAGTGGGTGTACCGACCCACTGCAGTGGGTGTACCGACCCTTTGCAGTGGGTGTGCCAACCCTCTGCAGTGGGTGTGCCGACCCTCTGCAGTGGGTGTACAGACCCATTGCAGTGGGTGTGCCGACCCTCTGCAGTGGGTGTACTGACCCATTGCAGTGGGTGTGCCGACCCATTGTAGTGGGTGTACCGACCCTTTGCAGTGGGTGTACCGACCCTTTGCAGTGGGTGTACCGACCCTTTGCAGTGGGTGTACCGACCCTTTGCAGTGGGTGTACCGACCCTTTGCAGTGGGTGTACCGACCCTTTGCAGTGGGTGTACCGACCCTTTGCAGTGGGTGTACCGACCCTTTGCAGTGGGTGTACCGACCCTTTGCAGTGGGTGTACAGACCCTTTGCAGTGGGTGTACCGACCCTTTGCAGTGGGTGTACCGACCCTTTGCAGTGGGTGTACCGACCCATTGCAGTGGGTGTACCGACCCTTTGCAGTGGGTGTACTGACCCATTGCAGTGGGTGTACTGACCCAGTGCAGTGGGTGTACCGACCCACTGCAGTGGGTGTACCGACCCTTTGCAGTGGGTGTGCCAACCCTCTGCAGTGGGTGTGCCGACCCTCTGCAGTGGGTGTACTGACCCATTGCAGTGGGTGTGCCGACCCTCTGCAGTGGGTGTACTGACCCATTGCAGTGGGTGTGCCGACCCATTGTAGTGGGTGTACCGACCCTTTGCAGTGGGTGTACCGACCCTTTGCAGTGGGTGTACCGACCCTTTGCAGTGGGTGTACCGACCCTTTGCAGTGGGTGTACCGACCCTTTGCAGTGGGTGTACCGACCCTTTGCAGTGGGTGTACAGACCCTTTGCAGTGGGTGTACCGACCCTTTGCAGTGGGTGTACCGACCCTTTGCAGTGGGTGTACCGACCCATTGCAGTGGGTGTACCGACCCATTGCAGTGGGTGTACCGACCCTTTGCAGTGGGTGTACCGACCCATTGCAGTGGGTGTACCGACCCTTTGCAGTGGGTGTACTGACCCATTGCAGTGGGTGTGCCGACCCTTTGCAGTGGGTGTACCGACCCATTGCAGTGGGTGTACCGACCCTTTGCAGTGGGTGTACTGACCCATTGCAGTGGGTGTGCCGACCCATTGCACTGGGTGTACTGACCCTTTGCAGTGGGTGTACCGACCCATTGCAGTGGGTGTACCGACCCTTTGCAGTGGGTGTACCGACCCATTGCAGTGGATGTGCCGACCCATTGCAGTGGGTGTAATGACCCACTGCAGTGGGTGTACCGACCCATTGCAGTGGATGTACCGACCCACTGCAGTGGGTGTACCGACCCATTGCAGTGGGTGTAATGACACACTGCAGTGGGTGTACCGACCCATTGCAGTGGGTGTATCGACCCACTGCAGTGTGTACTGACCCATTGCAGTGGGTGTAATGACCCACTGCAGTGGGTGTACCGACCCATTGCAGTGGCTGTACCGACCCACTGCAGTGTGTGTACCGACCCATTGCAGGGGGTGTACTGACCCACTGCAGTGGGTGTACCAACCCATACCCGCCAGGCAACTCTACCACCTTCGCAGTCTGCAATGTTCTGGACACCCACCTCAAGCCTCAGCTACAACCCTCGTAGTCTACCATGGTCTGGACCCCCACCCTCAAGCCTCAGCTACAACCCTCGTAGTCTACCATGGTCTGGACCCCCACCCTCCAGCCTCAGCTACAACCCTCGTAGTCTACCATGGTCTGGACACCCCCCTCCAGCCTCAGCTACAGCCCACGTAGTCTACCATGGTCTGGACACCCACCCTCCAGCCTCAGCTACAACCCACGTAGTCTACCATGGTCTGGACACCCCCCTCCAGCCTCAGCTACAACCCTCGTAGTCTACCATGGTCTGGACACCCACCCTCCAGCCTCAGCTACAACCCTCGTAGTCTACCATGGTCTGGACACCCACCCTCCAGCCTCAGCTACAACCCACGTAGTCTACCATGGTCTGGACACCCACCCTCCAGCCTCAGCTACAACCCTCGTAGTCTACCATGGTCTGGACACCCAACCCCCACGTAGTCTACCATGGTCTGGACACCCACCCTCCAGCCTCAGCTACAACCCTCGTAGTCTACCATGGTCTGGACACCCACCCTCCAGCCTCAGCTACAACCCTCGTAGTCTACCATGGTCTGGACACCCACCCTCCAGCCTCAGCTACAACCCACGTAGTCTACCATGGTCTGGACACTCCCCTCCAGCCTCAGCTCAAGTAGTCTACCATCACACCCACCCTCTCCAGCTACTACACCCTGTAGTCTACCATGGTCTGGACACCCACCCCAGCCTCAGCTACAACCCACGTAGTCTACTCACCCACCCTCCAGCTCAAAACCCTCGTAGTCTACCATGGTCTGGACACCCACCCTCAGCCTCAGCTGCAACCCTCCTAGTCTACCATGGTCTGGATCCCCACCCTCCAGCCTCAGCTACAACTGTCGTAGTCTACCATGGTCTTGACCCCCACCCTCAAGCCTCAGCTACAACCCTCGTAGTCTACCATGGTCTGGAAACCCACCCTGGACACCCCCCTCCAGCCCCCACGTCCAGCCTCAGCTACAACCCACGTAGTCTACCATGGTCTGGACACCCCCCTCCAGCCTCAGCTACAACCCACGTAGTCTACCATGGTCTGGACACCCCCCTCCAGCATCAGCAAAACCCACGTAGTCTACCATGGTCTGGACACCCACCCCCCTCCAGCCTCAGCTACAACCCACGTAGTCTACCATGGTCTGGACACCCCCCTCCAGCCTCAGCTACAACCCACGTAGTCTACCATGGTCTGGACACCCACCCTCCAGCCTCAGCTACCACCCTCGTAGTCTACCATGGTCTGGACACCCACCCTCCAGCCTCAGCTACAACCCACGTAGTCTACGATACTCTGGACACCCCCCCAAGGAAGGTTCCTTGATGTTGGTGAGGGGCTCTTGATTTAGGGAATTGGATCTGTGCTCCAGTTCCCCGAATTAAGCCTGAATGCCTTCCACCCCCCCCCCGTACGCGCTGTATAATCCTCCGGGTTTAGCGCTTCCCACTTGATTATAATAATCTGGACATCCCCCCCTCGAGCCTCAGCTACAACCCTCGTAGTCTACCATGGTCTGGACACCCACCCTCCAGCCTCAGCTACAACCCTCGTAGTCTACCATGGTCTGTACACCCAGCCTCAGCCTTGTGCTCACCAAATAACCTAAGAAAGGAAATACGATAATACTAACAAGATGTGGACATTTATGAAAGAAATGTGAACTCGGAAGTACTTTGTCTCACAATGCCATTTTCTACCTTCGGACATTTTAGCGCTGCACATGTCTTTAATTTACCACTGTCAGTATTTATTAGTCCTCTTACCCCTTGAAGGGCATACTGTTGAATGAAGGTGAATCATACTGTTGAATGAAGGTGAATCATACTGTTGAATGAAGGTGAATCATACTGTTGAATGAAGGTGAATCATACTGTTGAATGAAGGTGAATCATACTGTTGAATGAAGGTGAATCATACTGTTGAATGAAGGTGAATCATACTGTAGAATGAAGGTGAATCATACTGTAGAATGAAGGTGAATCATACTGTTGAATGAAGGTGAATCATACTGTTGAATGAAGGTGAATCATACTGTAGAATGAAGGTGAATCATACTGTAGAATGAAGGTGAATCATACTGCAGAATGAAGGTGAATCATACTGTAGAATGAAGGTGAATCATACTGCAGAATGAACGTGAATCATACTGTTGAATGAAGGTGAATCATACTGTTGAATGAAGGTGAATCATACTGCAGAATGAAGGTGAATCATACTGTAGAAAGGTGAATCATACTGGTGAATCATACTGTTGAATGAAGGTGAATCATACTGTTGAATGAAGGTGAATCATACTGTTGAATGAATGAGAATGAAGGTGAATCATACTGGTGAATCATACTGTAGTGAATGAATCATACTGTTGAATGAATCATACTGTAGTGAATGAATCATACTGTAGCAATGAATGAAGGTGAATGAATCATACTGTAGAATGAAGGTGAATCATGAAGGTGAATCATACTGTAGCATGAAGGTGCATCATACTGCAGAATGAAGGTGAATCATACTGTAGAATGAAGGTGAATCATACTGTAGAATGAAGGTGAATCATACTGTAGAATGAAGGTGAATCATACTGTAGAATGAAGGTGAATCATACTGTAGCATGAAGGTGAATCATACTGTAGCATGAAGGGTGAATCATACTGTAGCATGAAGGTGAATCATACTGTAGCATGAAGGTGCATCATACTGTAGCATGAAGGTGAATCATACTGTAGCATGAAGGGTGAATCATACTGTAGCATGAAGGTGCATCATACTGCAGAATGATGGGACATACTTGGTGATCAAGTGGTATACTCAAGGGTCTAAGAGGTATACTTAAGGAAAGCGTAATTTTATATACCTAGTCGATGGATCTGATAAGTAATTAAGTATTAAGTTACTCACCTTATATCAAGACGACCACCAGCCAGATGCCTCACTTATGCTGTCACCCACCCGTTGGTCTTCCGTTAACAGAACAACAGGAAAAACGTGAAGACTGTCATGGGTGGTGACACCAGGTGATGGAGCTGCCCAAGTTGACTGCTGCACAAGGCTTCCAGTCTACAATTCAGTCTAAATTTGATTGTAGGTTTCCAGTCTACAATTCAGCCTAAATTTGATTGTAGGTTTCCAGTCTACAATTCAGCCTAAATTTGATTGTAGGTTTCCAGTCTACAATTCAGCCTAAATTTGATTGTAGGTTTCCAGTCTACAATTCAGCCTAAATTTGATTGTAGGTTTCCAGTCTACAATTCAGCCTAAATTTGATTGTAGGTTTCCAGTCTACAATTCAGCCTAACTTTGATTGTACGTTTCCAGTCCACAATTCAGCCTAACTTTGTAGGCTTCCAGTCTACAATTTAGCCTAACTTTGATTGTAGGCTTCCAGTCTACAATTCAGCCTAACTTTGATTGTAGGTTTCAAGTCTACAATTCAGCCTAACTTTGATTGTAGGTTTCAAGTCTACAATTCAGCCTAAATTTGATTGTAGGTTTCCAGTCTACAATTCAGCCTAACTTTGATTGTAGGTTTCCAGTCTACAATTAAGCCTAACTTTGATTATAGGCCTATGAAGTTAAAGGCCCACATATAGTTGTAGACCAATATAGTCATAGTTATGGCCTATATTTTAAGCCAAATACTCTAATTATCAAATCACTATAATTTACCCAGACACTCTAAGTGACTATAATTCTTACTTATAAACCGAAACATTAAGTAATTATTAAGTTATTTTAATTACCTGTTAAGTGAGTAATATATAATTAGTAACTGACACGTACGAGAATAACTCACTTTAGTCACTAATAAAACACTTCACTATAATTCACCATTCAGTATTTTCACTATAATTTAGTCACTGTAATTATTTATTCACTGTTATACGTCGTAATTCAATATAATTATTATATCACCAAGTCACTGAAATTCTCCGTAAGATAACTATAATTTATAACTATAATTCACTCTTATTTATTACTGTTATAATTGTCATTGTTCCTATAATTCACTGTTATTGTTGTCTATAACAATTATTACTGGGGTGTACATGTGTACTGAGGTGTACATGTAGTGTACTGAGGTGTACATGTAGTGTACTGAGGTGTACATGTAGTGTACTGAGGTGTACATGTAGTGTACTGAGGTGTACATGTAGTGTACTGAGGTGTACATGTAGTGTACTGAGGTGTACATGTAGTGTACTGGGGTGTACATGTAGTGTACTGAGGTGTACATGTAGTGTACTGAGGTGTACATGTAGTGTACTGGGGTGTACATGTAGTGTACTGAGGTGTACATGTAGTGTACTGAGGTGTACATGTAGTGTACTGGGGTGTACATGTAGTGTACTGAGGTGTACATGTAGTGTACTGAGGTGTACATGTAGTGTACTGAGGTGTACATGTAGTGTACTGAGGTGTACATGTAGTGTACTGAGGTGTACATGTAGTGTACTGAGGTGTACATGTAGTGTACTGGGGTGTACATGTGTACTGAGGTGTACATGTAGTGTACTGAGGTGTACATGTAGTGTACTGAGGTGTACATGTAGTGTACTGGGGTGTACATGTAGTGTACTGGGGTGTACATGTAGTGTACTGGGGTGTACATGTAGTGTACTGGGGTGTACATGTAGTGTACTGGGGTGTACATGTAGTATACTGAGGTGTACATGTATACTGAGGTGTACATGTAGTGTACTGGGGTGTACATGTAGTATACTGAGGTGTACATGTATACTGGGGTGTACATGTAGTGTACTGGGGTGTACATGTAGTATACTGAGGTGTACATGTATACTGGGGTGTACATGTAGTGTACTGGGGTGTACATGTAGTATACTGAGGTGTACATGTATACTGGGGTGTACATGTAGTGTACTGAGGTGTACATGTATACTGAGGTGTACATGTAGTGTACTGAGGTGTACATGTAGTATACTGAGGTGTACATGTATACTGGGGTGTACATGTAGTGTACTGAGGTGTACATGTGTACTGAGGTGTACATGTAGTATACTGAGGTGTACATGTATACTGGGGTGTACATGTAGTGTACTGAGGTGTACATGTGTACTGGGGTGTACATATAGTGTACTGAGGTGTACATGTGTACTGAGGTGTACATGTATACTGGGGTGTACATGTAGTGTACTGAGGTGTACATGTAGTGTACTGAGGTGTACATGTAGTGTACTGAGGTGTACATGTAGTGTACTGAGGTGTACATGTGTACTGAGGTGTACATGTAGAGTACTGAGGTGTACATGTGTACTGAGGTGTACATGTAGAGTACTGAGGTGTACATGTAGTGTACTGAGGTGTACATGTGTACTGAGGTGTACATGTAGTGTACTGAGGTGTACATGTAGTGTACTGAGGTGTACATGTAGTGTACTGGGGTGTACATGTAGTGTACTGAGGTGTACATGTAGTATACTGAGGTGTACATGTAGTGTACTGAGGTGTACATGTAGTATACTGGGGTGTACATGTAGTGTACTGAGGTGTACATGTAGTGTACTGAGGTGTACATGTAGTGTACTGAGGTGTACATGTAGTGTACTGAGGTGTACATGTAGTGTACTGAGGTGTACATGTAGTGTACTGGGGTGTACATGTAGTGTACTGGGGTGTACATGTAGTGTACTGGGGTGTACATGTAGTGTACTGAGGTGTGCATGTAGTGTACTGGGGTGTACATGTAGTATACTGGGGTGTACATGTATACTGGGGTGTATATGTAGTATACTGGGGTGTACATGTAGTGTACTGAGGTGTACATGTAGTGTACTGGGGTGTACATGTAGTATACTGGGGTGTGCATGTATACTGGGGTGTATATGTAGTATACTGGGGTGTACATGTAGTGTATTGAGGTGTACATGTAGTGTACTGGGGTGTACATGTAGTATACTGGGGTGTACATGTATACTGGGGTGTATATGTAGTATACTGGGGTGTACATGTAGTGTACTGAGGTGTACATGTAGTGTACTGGGGTGTACATGTATACTGGGGTGTGCATGTAGTGTACTGGGGTGTACATGTATACTGGGGTGTACATGTAGTGTACTGAGGTGTACATGTAGTGTACTGGGGTGTACATGTATACTGGGGTGTGCATGTAGTGTACTGGGGTGTACATGTATACTGGGGTGTACATGTAGTGTACTGAGGTGTACATGTAGTGTACTGGGGTGTACATGTATACTGGGGTGTGCATGTAGTGTACTGGGGTGTACATGTATACTGGGGTGTACATGTAGTGTACTGAGGTGTACATGTAGTGTACTGGGGTGTACATGTATACTGGGGTGTGCATGTAGTGTACTGGGGTGTACATGTATACTGGGGTGTACATGTAGTGTACTGGGGTGTACATGTAGTGTACTGGGGTGTACATGTATACTGGGGTGTGCATGTAGTGTACTGGGGTGTACATGTATTCTGGGGTGTACATGTAGTGTACTGGGGTGTACATGTAGTGTACTGGGGTGTACATGTAGTGTACTGGGGTGTACATGTAGTGTACTGGGGTGTACATGTAGTGTACTGAGGTGTACATGTAGTGTACTGGGGTGTACATGTATACTAGGGTGTGCATGTAGTGTACTGAGGTGTACATGTAGTGTACTGAGGTGTACATGTAGTGTACTGAGGTGTACATGTAGTGTACTGGGGTGTGCATGTAGTGTACTGAGGTGTACATGTAGTGTACTGAGGTGTACATGTAGTGTACTGAGGTGTACATGTAGTGTACTGGGGTGTACATGTAGTGTACTGAGGTGTACATGTAGTGTACTGAGGTGTACATGTATACTGGGGTGTGCATGTAGTGTACTGGGGTGTACATGTATTCTGGGGTGTACATGTAGTGTACTGGGGTGTAC
Source organism: Cherax quadricarinatus (assembly GCF_038502225.1). Taxonomy (NCBI): domain Eukaryota; kingdom Metazoa; phylum Arthropoda; class Malacostraca; order Decapoda; family Parastacidae; genus Cherax; species Cherax quadricarinatus. Next base: position 11,426,791 of record NC_091385.1, read on the forward strand.
ATGTAGTGTACTGGGGTGTACATGTAGTGTACTGGGGTGTACATGTAGTGTACTGGGGTGTACATGTAGTGTACTGAGGTGTACATGTAGTGTACTGGGGTGTACATGTATACTGGGGTGTGCATGTAGTGTACTGAGGTGTACATGTAGTGTACTGAGGTGTACATGTAGTGTACTGAGGTGTACATGTAGTGTACTGGGGTGTGCATGTAGTGTACTGAGGTGTACATGTAGTGTACTGAGGTGTACATGTAGTGTACTGAGGTGTACATGTAGTGTACTGGGGTGTACATGTAGTGTACTGAGGTGTACATGTAGTGTACTGAGGTGTACATGTATACTGGGGTGTACATGTATACTGGGGTGTGCATGTAGTGTACTGGGGTGTACATGTATACTGGGGTGTACATGTAGTGTACTGAGGTGTACATGTAGTGTACTGAGGTGTACATGTAGTGTACTGAGGTGTACATGTAGTGTACTGAGGTGTACATGTAGTGTACTGAGGTGTACATGTAGTGTACTGAGGTGTACATGTAGTATACTGGGGTGTACATGTAGTGTACTGAGGTGTACATGTAGTGTACTGAGGTGTACATGTAGTGTACTGAGGTGTACATGTAGTGTACTGGGGTGTACATGTAGTGTACTGAGGTGTACATGTAGTGTACTGAGGTGTACATGTAGTGTACTGAGGTGTACATGTAGTGTACTGGGGTGTACATGTATACTGGGGTGTACATGTAGTGTACTGAGGTGTACATGTAGTGTACTGGGGTGTACATGTAGTATACTGGGGTGAGCATGTAGTGTACTGGGGTGTACATGTAGTGTACTGGGGTGTATATGTAGTGTACTGGGGTGTACATGTAGTATACTGGGGTGTACATGTAGTATACTGGGGTGTGCATGTAGTGTACTGGGGTGTACATGTAGTGTACTGGGGTGTACATGTAGTGTACTGAGGTGTACATGTAGTGTACTGGGGTGTGCATGTAGTGTACTGGGGTGTGCATGTAGTGTACTGGGTTGTACATGTACTGAGGCGTATATGTAGTATACTGGGGTGTACACGTAGAATATCGGTATATGTGCACACACGTGCACATGGATGGAGGAAGTGTACTCACACGCACTATCACACCTCCAGTTGAGGTTCACACTGACTCGTGCACGTCATACTAGCAGTGTTATTCGGCGGGAAAACATCTCATACTGGCAGTATTGTTCCGCGGGAAAACATCTCATACTGGCAGTGTTGTTCCGCGGGAAAACATCTCATACTGGCAGTGTTGTTCCGCGGGAAAACATCTCATACTGGCAGTGTTGTTCCGCGGAAAACATCTCATACTGGCAGTGTTGTTCCGCGGGAAAACATCTCATACTGGCAGTGTTGTTCCGCGGGAAAACATCTCATACTGGCAGTGTTGTTCCGCGGGAAAACATCTCATACTGGCAGTGTTGTTCCGCGGGAAAACATCTCATACTGGCAGTGTTGTTCCGCGGGAAAACATCTCATACTGGCAGTGTTGTTCCGCGGGAAAACATCTCATACTGGCAGTGTTGTTCCGCGGGAAAACATCTCATACTGGCAGTGTTGTTCCGCGGAAAACATCTCATACTGGCAGTGTTGTTACGCGGGAAAACATCTCATACTGGCAGTGTTGTTCCGCGGGAAAACATCTCATACTGGCAGTGTTGTTCCGCGGGAAAACATCTCATACTGGCAGTGTTGTTCCGCGGGAAAACATCTCATACTGGCAGTGTTGTTCCGCGGGAAAACATCTCATACTGGCAGTGTTGTTCCGCGGGAAAACATCTCATACTGGCAGTGTTGTTCCGCGGGAAAACATCTCATACTGGCAGTGTTGTTCCGCGGGAAAACATCTCATACTGGCAGTGTTGTTCCGCGGGAAAACATCTCATACTGGCAGTGTTGTTCCGCGGGAAAACATCTCATACTGGCAGTGTTGTTCCGCGGGAAAACATCTCATACTGGCAGTGTTGTTCCGCGGGAAAACATCTCATACTGGCAGTGTTGTTCCGCGGAAAACATCTCATACTGGCAGTGTTGTTACGCGGGAAAACATCTCATACTGGCAGTGTTGTTCCGCGGGAAAACATCTCATACTGGCAGTGTTGTTCCGCGGAAAACATCTCATACTGGCAGTGTTGTTACGCGGGAAAACATCTCATACTGGCAGTGTTGTTCCGCGGAAAACATCTCATACTGGCAGTGTTGTTACGCGGGAAAACATCTCATACTGGCAGTGTTGTTCCGCGGGAAAACATCTCATACTGGCAGTGTTGTTCCGCGGGAAAACATCTCATACTGGCAGTGTTGTTCCGCGGGAAAACATCTCATACTGGCAGTGTTGTTCCGCGGGAAAACATCTCATACTGGCAGTGTTGTTCCGCGGGAAAACATCTCATACTGGCAGTGTTGTTCCGCGGGAAAACATCTCATACTGGCAGTGTTGTTCCGCGGGAAAACATCTCATACTGGCAGTGTTGTTCCGCGGGAAAACATCTCATACTGGCAGTGTTGTTCCGCGGAAAACATCTCATACTGGCAGTGTTGTTACGCGGGAAAACATCTCATACTGGCAGTGTTGTTCCGCGGGAAAACATCTCATACTGGCAGTGTTGTTCCGCGGGAAAACATCTCATACTGGCAGTGTTGTTCCGCGGGAAAACATCTCATACTGGCAGTGTTGTTCCGCGGGAAAACATCTCATACTGGCAGTGTTGTTCCGCGGGAAAACATCTCATACTGGCTGGCTCTAATACACACCTTAATAAATTATTCAACTGTAAGAAATATATCTTAAAGCAGAAATAGTGCACCCAGGTGATCGTCACTGGTGCCCAACACAGGTGTTCAACACAGGTGTTCAACACAGGTGTTTAACACAGGTGTTCAACACAGGTGTTCAACACAGGTGTTCAACACAGGTGTTCAACACAGGTGTTCAACACAGGTGTTTAACACAGGTGTTTAACACAGGTGTTTAACACAGGTGTTTAACACAGGTGTTCAACACAGGTGTTCAACACAGGTGTTCAACACAGGTGTTTAACACAGGTGTTCAACACAGGTGTTTAACACAGGTGTTCAACACAGGTGTTCAACACAGGTGTTCAACACAGGTGTTTAACACAGGTGTTTAACACAGGTGTTCAACACAGGTGTTTAACACAGGTGTTCAACACAGGTGTTCAACACGGGTGTTCAACACAGGTGTTTAACACAGGTGTTTAACACAGGTGTTCAACACAGGTGTTTAACACAGGTGTTCAACACAGGTGTTCAACACAGGTGTTTAACACAGGTGTTCAACACAGGTGTTCAACACAGGTGTTTAACACGGGTGTTCAACACAGGTGTTCAACACAGGTGTTCAACACAGGTGTTTAACACAGGTGTTCAACACAGGTGTTTAACACGGGTGTTCAACACAGGTGTTCAACACAGGTGTTCAACACAGGTGTTTAACACAGGTGTTCAACACAGGTGTTCAACACAGGTGTTCAACACAGGTACTCACCTAATTGTACTCGCCTAATTGTAGTTGCAGGGGTCGAGACTCAGCTCCTGGCCCCATCTCTTCACTGAACGCAATTAGGTCCTCTCTCTCCCTGCTCCATGAGCTTTATCATACCTCGTCTTAAAGCTGTGTATGGTTCCTGCCTCCACTACCTCACTTGTCAGATTATTCCACTTCCTAACTACTCTATGACTGAAGAAATACTTCCTAACATCCCTTTGACTCATCTGAGTCTTCAACTTCCAATTGTGACCCCTTGTGTCTGTGTCCCATCTCTGGAACATCCCGTCTTTGTCCACCTTGTCTATTCCACGCAGTATTTTGTAAGTCGTTATCATGTCTCCCCTGACCCTCCTGTTCTTCAGTGTCGTCAGGCCGATTTCCCTTAACCTTTTCTTCATAGGACATTCCCCTTAGCTCTGGAACTAACCTTGTCGCAAACCTTTGTACTTTCTCTAGTTTCTTGACGTGCTTTATCAAGTGCGGGTTCCAAACAGGTGCTGCATACTCCAGTATGGGCCTGACGTACACGGTGTACAGTGTCTTGAACGATTCCTTACTAAGGTATCGGAATGCTGTTCTCAGGTTTGCCAGGCGCCCATATGCTGCAGCAGTTATCTGGTTGATGTGTGCTTCCGGAGACATGCTCGGTGTTATACTCACCCCAAGATCTTTCTCCTTGAGTGATGTTTGCAGTCTTTGGCCACATAGCCTATACTCCGTCTGCGGTCTTCTTCGCCCTTCCCCGATCTTCATGACTTTGCATTTGGTGGGGTTAAATTCGAGAAGCCAGTTGCTGGACCAGGTGTCCAGCCTGTCCAAGTCTCTTTGAAGTCCTGCCTGATACTCATCTGATTTAATTCTCCTCATTAAGATAAGATTTCGTTCGGATTTTTAACCCCGGAGGGTTAGCCGCCCAGGATAACCCAAGAAAGTCAGTGCGTCATCGAGGACTGTCTAACTTATTTCCATTGTGGTCCTCAATCTTGTCCCCCAGGATGCGACCCACACCAGTCCACTAACACCCAGGTACCTATTTGCTGCTAGGTGAACAGGACAACAGGTGTAAGGGAATGTGTCGAAATGTTTCCACCTGCCGGGAATCGAACCCAGGCCCTCCGTGTGTGAAACGGGAGCTTTAGCCACCAGACCACCGGGGCACACAAACACCTCACATCATCTGTGAACAGGGACACAGATGATTCTATCCCTTCCATCATGTCATTCACGTATACCAAGAACAGCACTGGTCCTAGGACTGACCCCTGTGGGACCCCACTCATCACAGGTGCCCACTGTGATACCTCATCACGTACCATGACTCGTTGTTGTCTCCCTGTCAGGTATTCTCTGATCCATTGCAGTGCCAGTCCTGTTATACGTACCTGATCCTCCAGCTTCTGCACTAATCTCTTCTGATGAATGGTTTAGAAAACCGACAAGTTGAAGAATTGAGACACTTATGCAACACATGGGAATCTTTATTGAAGAACGTTTCGCCACACAGTGGCTTCATCAGTCCAATACAAAGTAGAAATTGGTAAGGAGAGAAGTTTGAGGTAATCAGTCCCTCAACCTGGAATCGATGTGTTCAGTCCATCACTCTTGTAGGAATGGACTGATTGACTGAACACATCGATTCCAGGTTGAGGGACTGATTACCTCAAACTTCTCCTCTCCTTACCCACTTCAACTTTGTACTGGACTGATGAAGCCACTGTGTGGCGAAACATTTCCTCAATAAAGATTCCCATGTGTTGCATAAGTGTCTCAATTCATTAATCTCTTGTGAAGAACTGTGTCAAATGCCTTCCTGTAGTCCAGGAAAATGCAATCAACCCACCCTTCTCTCTCTCTCCTGTCTTGGTGTTCAACACAGGTGTTCAACACAGGTGTTCAACACAGGTGTTCAACACAGGTGGGAAGGTATGTGTTAACATCCCAAACATCATTAACAGAATTTATATGGTAATTTCTATGATTTTTTGCGGCTTGAGTATTATTATTATTATTATTATTATTATTATTATTATTATTATTATTATTATTATTATTATTATATTTACGAGGAAGCCTTGGAAATAAGATTAAGTCGGGTTTGATCCAGGGAAGAAGAGTGTAACTCCAGTTCCATGAATCAAGATCCCTTCAGCAGCATCAAGGATGCTCTTCCCAGGAGCGAGAATTAACTAACTTTTGCGACAGTTTTATACTGTGTTGGTGAGGTGTTTGTGTGGGTGTTGGTGAGGGTTTGTGTGGGTGTTGGTGAGGTGTTTGTGTGGGTGTTGGTGAGGTGTTTGTGTGGGTGTTGGTGAGGTGTTTGTGTGGGTGTTGGTGAGGTGTTTGTGTGGGTGTTGGTGAGGTGTTTGTGTGGGTGTTGGTGAGGTGTTTGTGTGGGTGTTGGTGAGGTGTTTGTGTGGGTGTTGGTGAGGTGTTTGTGTGGGTGTTGGTGAGGTGTTTGTGTGGGTGTTGGTGAGGTGTTTGTGTGGGTGTTGGTGAGGTGTTTGTGTAGGTGTTGGTGAGGTGTTTGTGTGGGTGTTGGTGAGGTGTTTGTGTGGGTGTTGGTGAGGTGTTTGTGTGGGTGTTGGTGAGGTGTTTGTGTAGGTGTTGGTGAGGTGTTTGTGTGGGTGTTGGTGAGGTGTTTGTGTAGGTGTTGGTGAGGTGTTTGTGTGGGTGTTGGTGAGGTGTTTGTGTGGGTGTTGGTGAGGTGTTTGTGTGGGTGTTGGTGAGGTGTTTGTGTAGGTGTTGGTGAGGTGTTTGTGTGGGTGTTGGTGAAGTGTTTGTGTGGGTGTTGGTGAGGTGTTTGTGTGGGTGTTGGTGAGGTGTTTGTGTGGGTGTTGGTGAGGTGTTTGTGTGGGTGTTGGTGAGGTGTTTGTGTGGGTGTTGGTGAAGTGTTTGTGTGGGTGTTGGTGAGGTGTTTGTGTGGGTGTTGGTGAGGTGTTTGTGTGGGTGTTGGTGAGGTGTTTGTGTGGGTGTTGGTGAGGTGTTTGTGTAGGTGTTGGTGAGGTGTTTGTGTGGGTGTTGGTGAGGTGTTTGTGTAGGTGTTGGTGAGGTGTTTGTGTGGGTGTTGGTGAGGTGTTTGTGTGGGTGTTGGTGAGGTGTTTGTGTGGGTGTTGGTGAGGTGTTTGTGTAGGTGTTGGTGAGGTGTTTGTGTGGGTGTTGGTGAGGTGTTTGTGTAGGTGTTGGTGAGGTGTTTGTGTGGGTGTTGGTGAGGTGTTTGTGTGGGTGTTGGTGAGGTGTTTGTGTGGGTGTTGGTGAGGTGTTTGTGTAGGTGTTGGTGAGGTGTTTGTGTGGGTGTTGGTGAGGTGTTTGTGTGGGTGTTGGTGAAGTGTTTGTGTGGGTGTTGGTGAGGTGTTTGTGTGGGTGTTGGTGAAGTGTTTGTGTGGGTGTTGGTGAGGTGTTTGTGTGGGTGTTGGTGAGGTGTTTGTGTGGGTGTTGGTGAGGTGTTTGTGTGGGTGTTGGTGAGGTGTTTGTGTGGGTGTTGGTGAGATGTTTGTGTGGGTGTTGGTGAGGTATTTGTGTGTGTTGGTGAAGTGTTTGTGTGGGTGTTGGTGAGGTGTTTGTGTGGGTGTTGGTGAAGTGTTTGTGTGGGTGTTGGTGAGGTGTTTGTGTGGGTGTTGGTGAAGTGTTTGTGTGGGTGTTGGTGAGGTGTTTGTGTGGGTGTTGGTGAGGTGTTTGTGTGGGTGTTGGTGAGGTGTTTGTGTGGGTGTTGGTGAAGTGTTTGTGTGGGTGTTGGTGAGGTGTTTGTGTGGGTGCTGGTGAGGTGTTTGTGTGGGTGTTGGTGAGGTGTTTGTGTGGGTGTTGGTGAAGTGTTTGTGTGGGTGTTGGTGAGGTGTTTGTATGGGTGTTGGTGAGGTGCTTGAGTGGGTGTTGGTGAGGTGTTTGTGTGGGTGTTGGTGAGATGTTTGTTGTATGTCTGGAGGTAGGTGTAGTGTGGGCGAAGACCTGAACACGTAACACGTACACCACACTGACTTACAAATACAAACACACGCACACACAACACACACCTTTACGAAGAGGTACGACAAAGCCCGTAGAGCAGGGACAAAGTGGACATAGTAGCGACCAGAGAAGAGGCACTACCAGTAGCTGTAACTCGACCCTTGCAACTACAACTGAGTACAAATACGTGAGTACACACAGAGTACATACCACAGGGGTCAAAGTCTATAAACCTCACTCAAGGAAAATGATCTTGTGGTGAGTATTATGCCGAGGACATCTGAGGCGCATCAAGCAAATAACTGCTGCAGCATGCAGGGGCGTACCAAACCTAACCTGGAGTTTACCTGGAGAGAGTTTCGGGGGTCAATGCCCCCGCGGCCCGGAATAGCATTTGTACACCAAGGCGTCATTCAAGACGGTGAACACCGTTACCGTGTATGTCACCGTTACCGTGTATGTCACCGTTATCGTGTATGTCACCGTTACCGTGTATGTCAGGTCCATACTACAGTATGCAACTCCAATATGGAACCCACACTTGGTCAAGCACGTCAAGAAATTAGAGAAAGTGCAGAGGTTTGCAACAAGACTAGTCTCGGGGCTAAGGGGAATGTCCTACGAGGACACTGGAGGACAGGAGGGATAGGGGGGGACATGATAACGGCGTATAAAATTCCGAGAGGAATTCACAAGGTTGATAGGGACCGGATGTTTCAGATGTGACACAACAAGGGGTCACATTTGGAAGTTGAAAGCTCAGATCAGTCACAGGGATGTTAGGAAGTATTTTTTCAGTTAGCGAGTTTCCAGGAAGTGGAACAATCTGGAGAGTGATATAGTGGAGGCAGGATCCATACATAGATTTAAGAAGAGGTACAATAAAATTCTTGGAGTAGGGAGAGTGAACCTAGTACCGTGAGGCTCCAGGTGGTGTGACGAGTGAGGCTCCAGGTGATGTGACGAGTGAGGCTCCAGGTGGTGTGACGAGTGAGGCTGCAGGTGGTGTGACGAGTGAGGACCGACCAGCGAAGAGGCGGGGCCAGGAGCTGCGATTCGACCCCCTTCAACCACAAACAGGTGAGTGCAAATAGGTCAGTAGACGCCACCCAGACAGCATCAAGCTACACAAAATCCACATTATTCTCTCACCACTCCTACACCATCTGCCACAACCTCAGGCTTGCCAGGTCTGCCTCAGTGACTACAGTCAGTGATGGCTGCCCACCTTGCCTGCTGCTCCACGGCATTCCAACTCACTCATTTGACCATAAACAGAAATATTAATCTCAATCTTAAAATAATGAATCCTATGATACTCCAATACTGAAACTATGTACTGTGCCAAAACAAAAGCATTCACATTGCTAAACTCACAAACTAGTATTTAGTCACTTAGCCATAATACCAACTTACCTCATAATTTGTAATATTTTACAATTAAGAATAAAACTAAGTCTGCCCGAAATGCCTAGCCATGCTAAGCGTTCTAGTGGTACACTCTGTAATCACTATTTTACAACATGTAAACCACACAATAACCAAATTTCTGTAAAATCAACATTGTAATCCTTATAGAGAATAAACTTTGAATTTGAATTTGAATTGAATTTAATACATCCATGAAAATCCTACGTGGAATTCTCGTGTACAATTTGTAGCAGATTTCTAGATTTACGTTATTTAGTTTAGGTATCGTTAGGTTAGATTAGGTTAGGTTAGGCACAGTGTGACCCACTCCCAGAACAAGTGGAGAGTTGAAATCATGTCACAGTGTGACCCACTCCCAGAACAAGTGGAGAGTTGAAATCATGTCACAGTGTGACCCACTCCCAGAACAAGTGGAGAGTTGAAATCATGTCACAGTGTGACCCACTCCCAGAACAAGTGGAGAGTTGAAATCATGTCACAGTGTGACCCACTCCCAGAGCAAGTGGAGAGTTGAAATCATGTCACAGTGTGACCCACTCCCAGAACAAGTGGAGAGTTGAAGTCATGTCACAGTGTGACCCACTCCCAGAACAAGTGGAGAGTTGAAGTCATGTCACAGTGTGACCCACTCCCAGAACAAGTGGAGAGTTGAAGTCATGTCACAGTGTGACCCACTCCCAGAACAAGTGGAGAGTTGAAGTCATGTCACAGTGTGACCCACTCCCAGAACAAGTGGAGAGTTGAAGTCATGTCACAGTGTGACCCACTCCCAGAACAAGTGGAGAGTTGAAGTCATGTCACAGTGTGACCCACTCCCAGAACAAGTGGAGAGTTGAAGTCATGTCACAGTGTGACCCACTCCCAGAACAAGTGGAGAGTTGAAGTCATGTCACAGTGTGACCCACTCCCAGAACAAGTGGAGAGTTGAAGTCATGTCAGTATAATAAAGACTAGAAGCGTAAAAAGCATAACGTTGACAATCTGTGGACGGTCATCATCATAATAAAGTTGAATATGATGGGAAATCTGAAAATCCAGGATATCATTATTGAAAATAAACGCATCTTCGTAATGAAATTCGTCGGGAAGGGAATTTAATAGATGTACAGGAACATAACTAGTGAAAGAATATCCAACTGCACTGTGTATTTTAGGTTTCTGAAAAAGACGAACAGCAGAGAACTGAGAAAACATTTGGACCTCTTCCTGAGTTAGTTTAGTTTAATATGTTTATTATGCACCCCATACCCATCCTGTGAGCGGTAGTCACCTCATACCCATCTTGTGGGCGGTAGTCACCCCATACCCATCCTGTGAGCGGTAGTCACCCCATACCCATCCTGTGAGCGGTAGTCACCCCATACCCATCCTGTGAGCGGTAGTCACCCCATACCCATCCTGTGGGAGGTAGTCACCCCATACCCATCCTGTGAGCGGTAGTCACCCCATACCCATCCTGTGAGCGGTAGTCACCCCATACCCATCCTGTGAGCGGTAGTCACCCCATACCCATCCTGTGGGAGGTAGTCACCCCATACCCATCCTGTGAGCGGTAGTCACCCCATACCCATCCTGTGGGAGGTAGTCACCCCATACCCATCCTGTGAGCGGTAGTCACCCCATACCCATCCTGTGAGCGGTAGTCACCCCATACCCATCCTGTGAGCGGTAGTCACCCCATACCCATCCTGTGAGCGGTAGTCACCCCATACCCATCTTGTGGGCGGTAGTCACCCCATACCCATCCTGTGAGCGGTAGTCACCCCATACCCATCCTGTGAGCGGTAGTCACCCCATACCCATCCTGTGAGCGGTAGTCACCCCATACCCATCCTGTGGGAGGTAGTCACCCCATACCCATCCTGTGAGCGGTAGTCACCCCATACCCATCCTGTGAGCGATAGTCACCCCATACCCATCCTGTGGGAGGTAGTCACCCCATACCCATCCTGTGAGCGGTAGTCACCCCATACCCATCCTGTGGGAGGTAGTCACCCCATACCCATCCTGTGAGCGGTAGTCACCCCATACCCATCCTGTGGGAGGTAGTCACCCCATACCCATCCTGTGAGCGGTAGTCACCCCATACCCATCCTGTGGGAGGTAGTCAAAAGATTACAGAGGTACATAATTGGTCCAGGGACTGGACTCCAAAGTTTTGATAGTTGAGCAAGTTACAAAGGTAATGAACTAGATCTGGTCATAATCATGACCAAGTTACAAAGGTAACGAGCTCCAGGTTGAGCTGGTCACACACATGAATAATTGCAAAGGTAATGAATCATAAACACATTAATCATGAGAATTTACAAAGGTAATGAGCTCCAGGTAGAGCTGGACACAATCATGACAAGTTTCAAAGGTAATGAATGATAAACACGTTATGACATGATTACAATCATAGACAAATTACAGAGTAATGAACAGTTAACAAACATAGCAGGGAATTCATCCATTGACCCAACAACAGATGTTGCTAGGTGCCTGTCTCTCCTCGGCAGACAACCATTGCAAACAGCAGCAAGTTGCCCAGGGATCTGCTGCTTGCACGAGCACCATCGACCCTCCCCAAGAGGTCCAAGAAGCCAGTGACTCCGTTAGCAGCCCCATGGAGAGCTGTTATCTGAATAATGTGACATCACCAACACCCACACAAGCACCTCACAGTGGTAATACAATGGAAGAAGTAAGCAAAGGGTAGTCAACAAAACCAATATTATGGTGATAGAACCATAGTGGTGATCAGGGATCTGTATATAATGGGGTTTTGTGTGTCATGAGAAGAAATATACATTTTAGTGTCATGTGTAGGTGAGTAAACATTAAAGAATGTACATTTTAGTGTCATGTGTAGGTGAGTAAACATTAAAGAATGTACATTTTAGTGTCATGTGTAGGTGAGTAAACATTAAAGAATGTACATTTTAGTGTCATGTGTAGGTGAGTAAACATTAAAGAATGTACATTTTAGTGTCATGTGTAGGTGAGTAAACATTAAAGAATGTACATTTTAGTGTCATGTGTAGGTGAGTAAACATTAAAGAATGTACATTTTAGTGTCATGTGTAGGTGAGTAAACATTAAAGAATGTACATTTAGGTGTAGGTGAGTAAACATTAAAGAATGTACATTTTAGTGTCATGTGTAGGTGAGTAAACATTAAAGAATGTACATTTTAGTGTCATGTGTAGGTGAGTAAACATTAAAGAATGTACATTTTAGTGTCATGTGTAGGTGAGTAAACATTAAAGAATGTACATTTTAGTGTCATGTGTAGGTGAGTAAACATTAAAGAATGTACATTTTAGTGTCATGTGTAGGTGAGTAAACATTAAAGAATGTACATTTTAGTGTCATGTGTAGGTGAGTAAATATTAAAGAATGGGAGGGGCTATTAAGGTAGATTTATAATCAGAGTTGCGTATTGTATTTATAAATTTCTTTACAGTTGAAGGGAGTGGTATATTTCCTGCTTGAAGAAGGGCTTGTCGAAGTCCAGCTGTGCCTCTTTGAGATATATCGCGATGATTACAAATGTTTCTGGAGGCTGGGAAGTGGAAACGTGAACGTACAGTGTGAGATAGAAGAGGATTGTGGGGTCAGAGACGGAAGGACGTGAACGTACAGTGTGAGATAGAAGAGGATTGTGGGGTCAGAGACGGAAGGACGTGAACGTACAGTGTGAGATAGAAGAGGATTGTGAGGTCAGAGACGGAAGGACGTGAACGTACAGTGTGAGATAGAAGAGGATTGTGGGGTCAGAGACGGAAGGACGTGAACGTACAGTGTGAGATAGAAGAGGATTGTGGGGGTCAGAGACGGAAGGACGTGAACGTACAGTGTGAGATAGAAGAGGATTGTGGGGGTCAGAGACGGAAGGACGTGAACGTACAGTGTGAGATAGAAGAGGATTGTGGGGGTCAGAGACGGAAGGACGTGAACGTACAGTGCGAGATAGAAGAGGATTGTGGGGGTCAGAGACGGAAGGCCTTTGCGGTTGGGTGGTAACTGTTGAAAGGACACAGAAGAGGACTGTGTAGGGTGTGGGGCGGTGACGGTAACAGACAGTGGAGAGGTTGGTAGTAGGAGTGAGTCAGTGGATACTACAAGGTACTGAAGGTGTCCGAAAAAATCTTCAGGAAGATATACAAAGGAGTCTCCCTGTCGGGAAAGTTGATTGATGACCAACCTTCTTTCTCTTACAAACAACCAAATTTTGCAACATATCCCCCCCCCCTCCGAATGAAAAGCAGGGACACCATGAATCTCCTAAGAGATAACACAATAAGTGTCAGGGGCCCAACATTGTTCAACTGCCTCCCAGCATACATAAGGGGGATTACCAATAGGCCCCTGACTGTCAAGAAGGCACTGGACAGGCAACTAAAGTTAGTATTTGACCAGCCGGGGTGTGGTTCATACGTTGGTTTACGCGCGGCCAGCAGTAACAGCCAGGTTGATCAGGACCTAATCCACCACGAGGTCCGGTCACAGACTGGGCCACAGGGGCGATCATCCCCGAAACCCTCTCCAGGTAAACTTCAGGTATACTCCAGGTAAACTCCAGATATACTCCAGGTATGCTCCGGGTAAACTCCACATATACTCCAGGTATACTCCGGGTAAACTCCAGGTAAACTCCAGGTATACTCCAGGTAAACTCCAGGTATACTCCAGATATACTCCGGGTATACTCCGGGTAAACTCCAGGTATACTCCGGGTAAACTCCAGGTAAACTCCAGGTATACTCCAGGTAAACTCCAGGTATACTCCAGGTATACTCCGGGTATACTCCGGGTAAACTCCAGGTATACTCCAGGTATACTCCAGGTAAACTCCAGGTATACTCCAGGTATACTCCAGGTATACTCCAGGTATACTCCGGGTATACTCCAGGTATAGTCCAGGTATACTCCAGGTAAACTCCAGGTATACTCCAGGAATAGTCCAGGTATACTCCAGGTAAACTCCAGGTATACTCCGGGTATACTCCAGGTATACTCCAGGTATACTCCAGGTATACTCCAGGTATACTCCAGGTATACTCCAGGTATACTCCGGGTATACTCCTCGGGTATGCTCAGGACTGAGCTCAGGTGAGCTCAGTATTAGCTCAGATGATGCTCGGTAGACTCAGGTGACTCCGGGTATGCTCGGGTATGCTCCAGTGAATCTCAGGGTATACTCCGGGTATACTCAGGTATGCTCAGGTATACTCAGGGTATACTCAGGGTATACTCCAGGTATCTCAGGTATGAACTCAGGTAAACTCAGGGTATGCTCAGGGTATGCTCGGGTATCTCAGGTGTCTCCGATAAGCTCAGGTATACTCGAATTGACTCAGGGTATGCTCGGGAGGTGTCTCCAGGTGAGGCTCTAGGTGTCTCGGGTGTCTCGATGAAACTCAGATTATGCTCAGGTATACTCGGGTATACTCCGAGGTGAGCTCAGGTAAAGCTCGGGTATGCTCGGGTATGCTCCAGGTGAAACTCAGATGAAAGCTCAGTATGCTCGGGTATACTCGGGTATCTCAGTTAGCTCAGGATTGTAAAGCTCGGGTATCTCCGGACCAGGTATACTCCAGGTATACCCCAGGTATACTCCAGGTATACTCCAGGTATACTCCAGGTATACTCCAGGTATACTCCAGGTATACTCCAGGTATACTCCAGGTATACTCCAGGTATACTCCAGGTAAGGGGTTGATAATGGACTTTAAAAATTGATAAGTAAAACAGCTTGAGTTATCCCAGCATAAATGATTTATTAAGGTGGTGAGGGCCGTGGTGAGGGCCGTGGTGAGGGCCGTGGTGAGGGCCGTGGTGAGGGCCGTGGTGAGGGCCGTGGTGAGGGCCGTGGTGAGGGCCGTGGTGAGGGCCGTGGTGAGGGCCGTGATGAGGGCCGTGGTGAGGGCCGTGGTGAGGGCCGTGGTGAGGGCCGTGGTGAGGGCCGTGGTGAGGGCCATGGTGAGGGCCGTGGTGAGGGCCATGGTGAGGGCCGTGGTGAGGGCCGTGGTGAGGGCCGTGGTGAGGGCCGTGGTGAGGGCCGTGGTGAGGGCCATGGTGAGGGCCATGGTGAGGGCCGTGGTGAGGGCCATGGTGAGGGCCGTGGTGAGGGCCGTGGTGAGGGCCGTGGTGAGGGCCGTGGTGAGGGCCGTGGTGAGGGCCGTGGTGAGGGCCGTGGTGAGGGCCGTGGTGAGGGCCGTAGTGAGGGCCGTGGTGAGGGCCGTGGTGAGGACCGTGGTGAGAGCCGTAGTGAGGGCCGTGGTGAGGGCCGTGGTGAGGGCCGTGGTGAGAGCCGTGGTGAGGGCCGTGGTGAGGGCCGTGGTGAGGGCCGTGGTGAGGGCCGTGGTGAGGGCCGTGGTGAGGACCGTGGTGAGAGCCGTGGTGAGGGCCGTGGTGAGGGCCGTGGTGAGGGCCGTGGTGAGGGCCGTGGTGAGGGCCGTGGTGAGGGCCGTGGTGAGGGCCGTGGTGAGGGCCGTGGTGAGGGCCGTGGTGAGGGCCGTGGTGAGAGCCGTAGTGAGGGCCGTGGTGAGGGCCGTGGTGAGGGCCGTGGTGAGGGCCGTGGTGAGAGCCGTGGTGAGGGCCGTGGTGAGGGCCGTGGTGAGGGCCGTGGTGAGGGCCGTGGTGAGAGCCGTAGTGAGGGCCGTGGTGAGGGCCGTGGTGAGGGCCGTGGTGAGGGCCGTGGTGAGGGCCGTGGTGAGAGCCGTAGTGAGGGCCGTGGTGAGGGCCGTGGTGAGGGCCGTGGTGAGGGCCGTGGTGAGGGCCGTGGTGAGAGCCGTAGTGAGGGCCGTGGTGAGGGCCGTGGTGAGGGCCGTGGTGAGAGCCGTGGTGAGGGCCGTGGTGAGGGCCGTGGTGAGGGCCGTGGTGAGGGCCGTGGTGAGGGCCGTGGTGAGAGCCGTGGTGAGGGCCGTGGTGAGGGCCATGGTGAGGGCCGTGGTGAGGGCCGTGGTGAGAGCCGTAGTGAGGGCCGTGGTGAGGGCCGTGGTGAGGGCCGTGGTGAGAGCCGTGGTGAGGGCCGTGGTGAGGGCCGTGGTGAGGGCCGTGGTGAGGGCCGTGCTGAGGGCCGTGGTGAGAGCCGTAGTGAGGGCCGTGGTGAGGGCCGTGGTGAGGGCCGTGGTGAGAGCCGTGGTGAGGGCCGTGGTGAGGGCCGTGGTGAGGGCCGTGGTGAGGGCCGTGGTGAGGGCCGTGGTGAGGGCCGTGGTGAGGGCCGTGGTGAGGGCCGTGGTGAGAGCCGTAGTGAGGGCCGTGGTGATGGCCGTGGTGAGGGCCGTGGTGAGGGCCGTGGTGAGGGCCGTGGTGAGGGCCGTGGTGAGGGCCGTGGTGAGGGCCGTGGTGAGAGCCGTAGTGAGGGCCGTGGTGAGGGCCGTGGTGAGGGCCGTGGTGAGGGCCGTGGTGAGGGCCGTGGTGAGAGCCGTAGTGAGGGCCGTGGTGAGGGCCGTGGTGAGGGCCGTGGTGAGGGCCGTGGTGAGGGCCGTGGTGAGAGCCGTAGTGAGGGCCGTGGTGAGGGCCGTGGTGAGGGCCGTGGTGAGAGCCGTGGTGAGGGCCGTGGTGAGGGCCGTGGTGAGGGCCGTGTTGAGGGCCGTGGTGAGGGCCGTGGTGAGAGCCGTGGTGAGGGCCGTGGTGAGGGCCATGGTGAGGGCCGTGGTGAGGGCCGTGGTGAGAGCCGTAGTGAGGGCCGTGGTGAGGGCCGTGGTGAGGGCCGTGGTGAGAGCCGTGGAGAGGGCCGTGGTGAGGGCCGTGGTGAGGGCCGTGGTGAGGGCCGTGGTGAGGGCCGTGGTGAGAGCCGTGGAGAGGGCCGTGGTGAGGGCCGTGGTGAGGGCCGTGGTGAGGGCCGTGGTGAGGGCCGTGGTGAGAGCCGTAGTGAGAGCCGTGGTGAGGGCCGTGGTGAGGGCCGTGGTGAGAGCCGTGGTGAGGGCCGTGGTGAGGGCCGTGGTGAGGGCCGTGGTGAGGGCCGTGGTGAGGGCCGTGGTGAGGGCCGTGGTGAGGGCCGTGGTGAGAGCCGTGGTGAGGGCCGTGGTGAGGGCCGTGGTGAGGGCCGTGGTGAGGGCCGTGGTGAGGGCCGTGGTGAGGGCCGTGGTGAGGGCCGTGGTGAGGGCCGTGGTGAGAGCCGTAGTGAGGGCCGTGGTGAGGGCCGTGGTGAGGGCCGTGGTGAGGGCCGTGGTGAGGGCCGTGGTGAGGGCCGTGGTGAGGGCCGTGGTGAGGGCCGTGGTGAGGGCCGTGGTGAGAGCCGTAGTGAGGGCCGTGGTGAGGGCCGTGGTGAGGGCCGTGGTGAGGGCCGTGGTGAGGGCCGTGGTGAGGGCCGTGGTGAGGGCCGTGGTGAGAGCCGTGGTGAGGGCCGTGGTGAGGGCCGTGGTGAGGGCCGTGGTGAGGGCCGTGGTGAGGGCCGTGGTGAGAGCCGTGGTGAGGGCCGTGGTGAGGGCCGTGGTGAGGGCCGTGGTGAGGGCCGTGGTGAGGGCCGTAGTGAGGGCCGTGGTGAGGGCCGTGGTGAGGGCCGTGGTGAGGGCCGTAGTGAGGGCCGTGGTGAGGGCCGTGGTGAGGGCCGTGGTGAGGGCCGTGGTGAGAGCCGTGGTGAGGGCCGTGGTGAGGGCCGTGGTGAGGGCCGTGGTGAGGGCCGTGGTGAGGGCCGTGGTGAGAGCCGTGGTGAGGGCCGTGGTGAGGGCCGTGGTGAGGGCCGTGGTGAGGGCCGTGGTGAGGGCCGTAGTGAGGGCCGTGGTGAGGGCCGTGGTGAGGGCCGTAGTGAGGGCCGTGGTGAGGGCCGTGGTGAGGGCCGTGGTGAGGGTCGTGGTGAGGGCCGTGGTGAGGGCCGTAGTGAGGGCCGTGGTGAGGGCCGTGGTGAGGGCCGTGGTGAGAGCCGTGGTGAGGGCCGTAAGTTTATATAGCTGTCTGTATAACAAGTACACTGTTTACTTTTGTTTGTAAGCCACTACACCATGACGCAGTTCATGACGCAGTTCATGACGCAGTTGTGCTCATGAAGCTTGTTTCAAACGAGCTTCGTGAGCTTGGACTCGACCCCTGCAACCTCAACTAGGTGAGCACAACTGGGAGACAGTCAGGAGACAGTTGTTATATTTAGCTGAGATCTGACCTAGTTGTACTCACCTAGTTGTGGTTGCGGGGGTCGATTCACAACTCCTGGCCCCGCCTCTTCACCTGGCAGCTACCAGGTCACTCTTCCCGCTCCGTGAGCTTTATCATACCTCTTCTTAAAGCTATGTCTGGATCCTGCCTCTACTACACCACTACCCAGGCTACATGTCATGTGGACACGTACATAATTATCACTACAATTATTATGATTATTATTGTATATACGATACTCATACCACTCTCATTTTTTAGTCATGGTTGCAACCTGCCTCAGAATAGTGACATACTGGTATGTCATATATATATATATATATATATATATATATATATATATATATATATATATATATATATATATATATACATCCTAGGTAGTAGGTTGGTAGACAGCAACCACCCAGGGAGGTACTACCGTCCTGTGGTGGTAGGTTGGTAGACAGCAACCACCCAGGGAGGTACTACCGTCCTGTGGTAGTAGGTTGGTAGACAACCACCCAGGGAGGTACTACCGTCCTGTGGTAGTAGGTTGGTAGACAGCAACCACCCAGGGAGGTACTACCGTCCTGTGGTAGTAGGTTGGTAGACAACCACCCAGGGAGGTACTACCGTCCTGTGGTAGTAGGTTGGTAGACAGCAACCACCCAGGGAGGTACTACCGTCCTGTGGTAGTAGGTTGGTAGACAACCACCCAGGGAGGTACTACCGTCCTGTGGTAGTAGGTTGGTAGACAACAACCACCCAGGGAGGTACTACCGTCCTGTGGTAGTAGGTTGGTAGACAACAACTACCCAGGGAGGTACTACCGTCCTGTGGTAGTAGGTTGGTAGACAGCAACTACCCAGGGAGGTACTACCGTCCTGTGGTAGTAGGTTGGTAGACAGCAGCCACCCAGGGAGGTACTACCGTCCTGTGGTAGTAGGTTGGTAGACAGCAACCACCCAGGGAGGTACTACCGTCCTGTGGTAGTAGGTTGGTAGACAGCAGCCACCCAGGGAGGTACTACCGTCCTGTGGTAGTAGGTTGGTAGACAGCAACCACCCAGGGAGGTACTACCGTCCTGTGGTAGTAGGTTGGTAGACAGCAGCCACCCAGGGAGGTACTACCGTCCTGTGGTAGTAGGTTGGTAGACAGCAACCACCCAGGGAGGTACTACCGTCCTGTGGTAGTAGGTTGGTAGACAGCAGCCACCCAGGGAGGTACTACCGTCCTGTGGTAGTAGGTTGGTAGACAGCAACCACCCAGGGAGGTACTACCGTCCTGTGGTAGTAGGTTGGTAGACAGCAGCCACCCAGGGAGGTACTACCGTCCTGTGGTAGTAGGTTGGTAGACAGCAACCACCCAGGGAGGTACTACCGTCCTGTGGTAGTAGGTTGGTAGACAGCAGCCACCCAGGGAGGTACTACCGTCCTGTGGTAGTAGGTTGGTAGACAACAACCACCCAGGGAGGTACTACCGTCCTGTGGTAGTAGGTTGGTAGACAGCAACCACCCAGGGAGGTACTACCGTCCTGTGGTAGTAGGTTGGTAGACAGCAGCCACCCAGGGAGGTACTACCGTCCTGTGGTAGTAGGTTGGTAGACAACAACCACCCAGGGAGGTACTACCGTCCTGTGGTAGTAGGTTGGTAGACAGCAACCACCCAGGGAGGTACTACCGTCCTGTGGTAGTAGGTTGGTAGACAGCAGCCACCCAGGGAGGTACTACCGTCCTGTGGTAGTAGGCTGGTAGACAACAACCACCCAGGGAGGTACTACCGTCCTGTGGTAGTAGGTTGGTAGACAGCAACCACCCAGGGAGGTACTACCGTCCTGTGGTAGTAGGTTAGTAGACAGCAACCACCCAGGGAGGTACTACCGTCCTGTGGTAGTAGGTTGGTAGACAGCAGCCACCCAGGGAGGTACTACCGTCCTGCCAAGTGAGTGTAAAATGAAAGCCTGTAATTGTTTTACACGATGGTAGGATTGCTGGTGTCTTTTGTCTGTCTCATAAACGTCTTGCTACTTCTACTTACACTTAGGTCACACTACACATACATGTACAAGCATATATATACACACCCCTCTGGGTTTTCTTCTATTTTCTTTCTAGTTCTTGTTCTTGTTTATTTCCTCTTATCTCCATGGGGAAGTGGAACAGAATTCTTCCTCCGTAAGTCATGCGTGTTGTAAGAGGCGACTAAAATACCGGGAGCGAGGGGCTAGTAACCCCTTCTCCCGTAAAAATTACTAAATTTAACAAGAGAAACTTTTGTTTTTCTTTTTGGGTCACCCTGCCTCGGTGGGATACTGCCGGTTTGTTGAAAGAAGAAGAAAAGATCTATACACATGTGAAAACCATGTAACCATGTGTAGTTTCTATGTGACCATGTATGGTGATACAGGTGGGAGACAGGAGGTTCTCAAGGTTGTTGCTGGCACCTTGATTATTATTTTATAATCATGGGGAAGCGCTAAACCCGGAGGATTACACAGCGCCTGTGGGGGGGGGGGATGTGGAAGGCATTCAGGCTTAATTCGGGGAACTGGAGCACAGATCCAATTCCCTAAATCAAGAGCCCGTCACCAACATCAAGGAACCTTCCCTGAGGGGAGGGGCACCTTGCTGAGTTAGCAAATATTTCGTTGTAGTCTAGAGTGTTCTTTATAGTTAATTTTGTTCATAAATGATCAGACAGTTGATAGAGGAATTCATGCATAAATTAAGATACTTAAATTACAGTCCTCTTTATTTTCTTTATTACTCGTTTTATCTAGTTTTATTTATGTTTTACACTTGGGTAAAACCTAAGTAAAACTTGTGTAAGAAATTTAGTTAGAACTACAGCATATTCTCGCATATCAAATGCTTCTGTGTCTCCACAGTAACTGGTCACGTGACATGGACTCTGTGACCTGACTGGTACACTTGATTCCTTTTGTGGCTGAGAAATGTCTCTTGGATCAAGAGAGACGCGAACCAACTCCCTCATTCACTCAGTTACTACCACATAAACACAGACAAGCAGCAACAGTCAGGACTCACGAAATCGTAACGACACGATTGTAAACAAACCATACCACGGGTGGGGATAGAACCCGCGGTCAGCAACAGTCAGGTATTATGTAGGTATGTATGATGTTGGTGAGGGGCTCTTGATTTAGGGAATTGGATCTGTGCTCCAGTTCTCCGAATTAAGCCTGAATGCCTTCCACATCCCCCCCCCAGGCGCTGTATAATCTTCCGGGTTTAGCGCTTCCCCCTTGATTATAATAATAATATGTAGGTACTCCCCATAATTTCCCTTGGCAGATAATAATACCAAGGCAGTACGCGGTCTAACTGTTAACTGTCTCTCATAATGTTCGAACTTCTGACACAGTCAGTCATTTGTGTGTTATGGGAAGGCAAAAATTCTTGACTAAATATACATATCTTCATACTATTGTATATATCGTCTAATATAATTCCCGGCATTTTTTCCAGGGTGTGTATTATTATAATCATGGGGAGCGCTAAACTCGTAAGATTATACGGTGCATGTGGGGGGGGATGATGGAAGGTATTCAGGGAACCGGAGCACAGATCCAATTCCCTAGATCAAGAGCCCCTCACCAGCATCAAGGAACCTCCCTTGAGGGGTCCAGGGTGTTGTATTTAGTATATTTAACAGGTATATCTAGGGCAGAGGCTGGATAACTTTCCCACCCAATAAGCATCCCTTTGGTCCCTGTCAGGGAGAGGAATTTTCTAGTCACATCGTGTGGAGATCAAACCCACAAGTTCCGTGGTAAACGATGCCTCCAAGTTTGACGTAGATAAGTATGTTTATGGAGCAACTTGCGATGTGAACACTGACTGATGTTGTAGTGGCCAGGCTTAGGCTTGGTTACAAGTACTTCTGGCAGTTTGGGAGACACACACATGATAATCAAACTAAATGCAAATTATGTGATCAGGCTTGTCGTCACTGTCTTGAACACTATGTGTTTAATTGTCCACTTACTGAGGAATACAGAGATAGACAATATAATAACCTATGTGACATGTCAAGATATCTTATTACTGAAAATAAGATACCAGATATACTAAGCAAATTTCCTAAATTTGCTTGTAACAGATAAGTGAACTTTAGATATGTAGGTAAATAAAAACCCATATGTACACCTGTTAACCCTTTTGGGGCCTAGTTCCTGGGCCTCTTGTGTATCCATATACATGTACTCTTGCGCTACCGTCCACAGGATGGATATGGGGTGCACAATGAACTAGCCACTTCGGTGGCAAAATCTAAATAAATCTAATCTCTTGCAGCTGCTCTTAAAAGCAACCTGCAGGTCAAGTTCTCCGCCATCATGTCATTCAAAGACTCCTTCCTAGTCGCTTGCACTGACGACGAGGAGGCCGAACTCTCCTTGAAGGAAAAATGATCTGTGTTCGTGAAATGACTTAACAGGATCATAACAGCCCTCTCTAACGAAGAACTTAGGTCCACCGAGGTCCTGAATGTCTTTGCCTCGGTGGGCACCATCACGAAGATACCCAATGCCTCCTCCATGCTTATGGACATCGCTATGGCTGCCCAAGCTCTATCAGATGGACTAGCCATTTCCTACTACTATATTAACTCTAGCCACATAGAGCATGAATGCTTGAAACACATCTCTCCGTGTTGGACCTGTTTTTCCTATAACCACACCAACGGGGAATGCTACATCAAGGTCAAAATCTATTCCACTTGTGGAAATGATGGACACAACTAGAGATCCTGCACCACCACTACTGATCCTACTTGCCTTAATGGCAAGAGTGATCACCATATTATTGCAACTAAATGTCCAGTGAGAAATTAAATCTTATCTAAGAAGAACAAAGAAAAGTTGAGGAAGACCATCGTTAATTCTCCAACCCCAGTGGCTAAAGCTCTCGCTTCACACACGGAGGGCCAGGGTTCGATTCCCGGCGGGGTGAAAACATTTCGACGTGTTTCCTTTACACCTGTTGTCCTGTTCACCTAGCAGCAAATAGGTACCTGGGTGTTAGTCGACTGGTGTGGGTGGCATCCTGGGAGACAAGATTGAGGACCACAATGGAAATAAGACAGACAGTCCTCGATGACGCACTGACTTTCCTGGATTACCCTGGGTGGCTAACCCTCCTGGGTTAAAAATCCGAAGAAAATCTTATCTTATGCTGCTATAATGAAATCGACACCACCAAGATACAGCAGACGCCAACAACCAACAACTCACTCTCTCCACTACCTGACGGTGCTCCTTCAGAAATTTACTATTGCATGATGTTTGGTCACATGCAAAGCGCAGCAGAACCTGGGACCTTAACACAACTATCAATAAACTCTTCAGACTGAACAACATGTCAGGTTTTACCTTCCGTGATTCTCCACCTTCAGCTGATATACTGAAGATTACTTTACAAGTCATCAACCTCACAGCACCTGAAAACGATTCCAGAACCTGACATCTGCATTGGTTCAGAACCAACCAATGACAAGACCCGTACAAATCTGACCAATGATGACATGCCACCTATAACTTCAACCACTGCTTGTGACCAATCACAACCTTAATTGCAAGTCTTCCAACCCACTGAAGATACACAACTATACACAAATGGAAGAAGGAAAAGAAGAGAGAACTTGAGAAAACATAGCCATCTATTTCCCCCAATGGAAATAAGTCACTCTGACTGACTTTTTTGGGTTATCCCAGGTTCTCTACACATATGTTGCTATGTATGATAATCTATGTAACTATTTGTGTATACATGAATAAACTTACTGAACCATACAGTATGACGATGTATTGGGAGGAAGTGATCTTTGAACTTCAAGTAACTGTCAAGTTTACCACCACTCCTGAAAACTTAATTACACTTCAAGTTGCCTGGTCACAGACCGGGCCGCGGGGGCGTTGACCCCCGGAACTCTCTCCAGGTAAACACAAGCAATAGAAGATTTACTGCTATGCAGACTACTGTATTAATGTAATAACTGCATAAATTATTACACTAATAAAGTATAAATGTCAACCCATTCCTGACTGCATATTAGACTGGCCAGTTGGACACATATTGGACGGTGACGTTATTAACTCTTGAACATCGAGAAAAATCGAACATTTCCACTACTTTGAGCTCAATTTCAAGGTCCTTTTCATTGTTAAACCAATCAAAATCATCTCTATTTCTGTACCCCTCAAGGAAGGTTCCTTGATGTTGGTGAGGGGCTCTTGATTTAGGGAATTGGATCTGTGCTCCAGTTCCCCGAATTAAGCCTGAATGCCTTCCACATCCCCCCCCCCAGGCGCTGTATAATCCTCCGGGTTTAGCGCTTCCCCTTGATTATGATAATAATAATAATCTATTTCTGTAACACATCTTCCATTCTATCACTTGAGACCATGAAAACGAAAATACAACCATACACAAATAACCCGCACATAAAAGAGAGAAGCTTACGACGACGTTTCGGTCCGGCTTGGACCATTTCGTGACTTTGTCAATGGTCCAAGCCGGGCCGAAACGTCGTCGTAAGCTTCTCTCTTTTATGTGCGGGTTATTTGTGTATCGTTCCAGTCACGGTATTGTGCCTTTTTATTTAAAATACAACCATAAATACCATACGAAAATACACCACAAGGTTGCTGTTTTAAACCAAAAACACGGTCGAATTTTATTTTTCTCATTATGCACTGTGTGCTGCAGGATTTTTTATACTGTACATACTGGCGTTACTGAGTGTAGCAAGAAAGGTTATAAGCGTTTAAGTCTTAGAGTTAACGAAGAAAATGGAAATATTAGACGAGATAACTTGTGGCCGTAATCAAGCGTTATTATTATTATAATCAAGGGGGAAGCACTAAACCCGGAGGATTATACAGTGCTTGGGGGAGGGATGGAAGGTATTCAGGGAACTGGAGTACAGATCCAGTTCCCTAGATCAAGAGCCCCTCACCAGCATCAAGGGGTAATGGAGCGTTAGTATAACTGAGAGGAATGAGGTACATGAGTGTGTGATGAATAACTGATTTATTTCAATGACTGACCGACTTAATTTACCTACTTTAATCATCTGCACTATCCTCACTACTCACCATCTGCACTATCTTCACTACTCACCATCTGCACTATCTTCACTACTCACCATCTGCACTATCTTCACTACTACTCCACAATTTGTAATAATTTAGGATTAAGAATTAATCTAAGTTTGCCCGAAATGCCTAGCCATGCTAGGTGTTCTAGTGGTCCCTCTGTAATGCCTAGCCATGCTAGGTGTTCTAGTGGTCCCTCTGTAATGCCTAGCCATGCTAGGTGTTCTAGTGGTCCCTCTGTAATGCCTAGCCATGCTAGGTGTTCTAGTGGTCCCTCTGTAATGCCTAGCCATGCTAGGTGTTCTAGTGGTCCCTCTGTAATCACTATTTTATTACATGTAAACCACACAATAACTAAAATCTGTAAACCCCGCATTGTAATCCTTATAGAGAATAAACTTGATTGATTGATTGGTATGCACTATCTTCATTACTCATCATCTGCACTATCTTTACTTATCTGCACTATCTTCATTACTCATCATCTGCACTATCTTTACTTATCTGCACTATCTTCACTACTCATCATCTACACTATCTTCACTACTCATCATCTACACTATCTTCACTACTCATCATCTGCACTATCTTCACTACTCATCATCTACACTATCTTCACTACTCATCATCTACACTATCTTCACTACTCATCATCTACACTATCTTCACTACTCATCATCTACACTATCTTCACTACTCATCATCTACACTATCTTCACTACTCATCATCTACACTATCTTCACTACTCATCATCTGCACTATGTTCACTACTCATCATCTGCACTGTCTTCACTACTCATCATCTGCACTGTCTTCACTACTCATCATCTACACTATCTTCACTACTCATCATCTGCACTATGTTCACTACTCATCATCTGCACTGTCTTCACTACTCATCATCTGCACTGTCTTCACTACTCATCATCTGCACTGTCTTCACTACTCATCATCTGCACTGTCTTCACTGCTCATAAGAACATAAGAAAGAAGGAACACTGCAACAGGTCTACTGACCCATGCGGAGCAGGTCCATTCCCCCCCCCCCCTGGATTATCCCAATGACCCACCCAGTCTGGTCATCCCCACTCAAGGATGGAGCACTGTACCAGACCCAGCAGCACAAGCTAGTCAGGTCCAACTCACACCCATTCATGTATTTATCTAACCTATTTTTAAAACTACACAACGTTTTCGCCTCAATAACTGTACTCAGGAGTTTGTTCCACTCATCCGCAACTCTATTACCAAACCAGTGCTTTCCTATATCCTTCCTGAATCTGAATTTTTCCAACTTGAAACCATTGCTGCGAGTCCTGTCTTGGCTGGAAATTTTCAGCACACTATTTACATCCCCTTTATTTATTCCTGTTTTCCATTTATACACCTCGATCATATCCCCCCTAATTCTACGCCTTTCTAGAGAGTGCAGATTCAGGGCCTCACTCTATCCTCATAGGGAAGATTTCTGATACATGGGATCATCTTTGTCATCCTCCTTTGTACGTTTTCCAGAGCATTTATATCCATTCTCTAATACGGTGACCAGAACTGAGCAGCATAGTCTAAATGAGGCCTAACCAAGGATGTATAGAGTTGAAGAACAACCTGAGGACTTCTATTATTTATACTTCTAGATATGAAGCCAAGAATTCTGTTAGCTTTATTGCAAACACTAATGCACTGTTGTCTTGGTTTTAGGTTACTGCTAACCAGAACTCCTAAATCCTTTTCGCAATCAGTAGTATTAAGATCTACATTATTTAGTTTATATGTGGCATGGTTTTTTAACTGTCCAACATTTAGAACTTTGCATATGTCAATATTAAACTGCATCTGCCACTTCTTCGACCATTGCGTCAGTCTATTCAAATCATTCTGGAGTGCTCTAATGTCCTCATTAGAATGAATTGGACGGCCTCTTTTGGTGTCATCAGCAAATTTGCTTATGTCGCTATTTATTCCCTTATCTATGTCGTTTATGTAAATTGTGAACAACAACGAGCCCAACACTGACCCCTGAGGAACACTGCTTGTGACGTGCCCCCATTCTTATTTCTCCCCATTTATGCAAACTCTCTGCTGTCTATTTGTCAGCCATGCCTCTACCCAGGAAAAAATTTCTCCTCCTATTCCGTGTGCCCTAAGTTTCCTCAATAGCCTCTGGTGTGGAACTCCATCGAAAGCCTTACTGAAGTCCATATACACAATATCATATTCATTACCATTATCTACCTCCTCAAACACCTTAGTGAAAAAAGTTAGTAAATTCGTAAGACAGGAACGCCCCTTTGTAAAACCGTGTTGAGAATCATTAATCAATCTGTGCCTGTCAAGATGGCTACGAATTGCTTCGGCAATTATTGATTCCATAAATTTTCCCACTATGGAGGTAAGGGTTATTGGTCTATAGTTCAAAGCCAAGGACCTGTCACCTGCCTTGTAAATAGGTATTACATTTGCCATTTTCCACTTATCAGGCACTATGCCAGTTTGTAGTGATATGTTAGAAAGATTAGCCAAAGGTATGCTAAGTTCCTCTTTACATTCCTTTAACACCCTTGCAAACAGTTCATCAGGACCTGGGGATTTGTTAGGTTTCAGTTTCTCTATTTGTCTGAGGACCGTGTCACTAGTTACCACAATCATACATAGTTTATTATCATCCTGTTCTACGTAATCTATTATTTCAGGAATATTGCTAGTATTTTCCTGGGTGAAAACTGAGAGGAAGTAGGTATTTAGAATTTCACACATATCCTTATCACTGTCAGTGATCTGACCAGAGTTACTCTTAAGTGGGCCAATCTTGTCCCTAATCTTACTTCTTACACTATCTTCACTACTCATCATCTGCACTATCTTCACTACTCATCATCTGCACCATCTTCACTACTCACCATCCTCACTATATTTACTAATGATAGCAAATAACTTAATCAGTCTTAATTCATAATTTTCACTTCCATTAGCAAGTTTTGCTTCATTAATTTCAAGTTACTATTCCAACTTCACTAAATTTACCACTTATAACATATTATAACTTAATGGAAACATGATTTTAAGTCACATTAGTAAGTTTTGTTTCACTGAGTTAGACTGATTAATTCCATCCTCACTAACTTTATCACTTATAACATATTATAAGTAACTTCATAGTCTCAGTCCTTGGTGTTAAGTCACATTAGTAAGTTTTGTTTCACTGACTTAGACTGACTAATTCCATCCTCACTAACTTTATCACTTATAACATATTATAAGTAACTTCATAGTCTCAGTCCTTGGTGTTCATTAATATTTGATAAGTCAGTTATCTCGCCCAGAAAACATGGATAAATATTCTCGTTTTACTGGGAGTAAATCCTTCCAAGATTTCTTCAGATTCTACGTAAAAAAAAGTAATCACAACGAATTCATTCTCAGAAATGAACTACTGTCTTGGTATTACGAATATTGTGAATATGAAGGAGTTAGTGCAGCCTCACCAGTTAATATTGGTCGCACCCTGGGTAGGATGGGTATCAGGGCTGACAGACGGGTAGGTGGATGTAACGGATTATATCAGCAATATGCATACACTGGAGTGACCTGGAGGGACTGTCCACCACATTACTGCCCACAAGTTATCATTGAGGAAGGTGAAGATAATATTGATCCTCTCCTCCTAACATATACCTATGTTCCCTTGGTCAGACTTACTGACCATTCATTTGATGATGACATGAATTGAACGGAAAAATGAAGAAAATTGAGATTTTTTATATGGAAATGTATTTATACAAGAGAACCTTTATATTATTATTTTGGACAAGGAAAAATGACTATTATTATTATTTTTAGTAAGTTGTTGTTATTATTTTTGATATGAAAATATTATTATTATTATTTAGATGAGAAACTATTATTATTTTAGATGAGAAATTATTATTATTGTTGTTATTATTATTTTGTATGAGACACAAGATCTTCCACAATATCTTCAAGTTGTCAAGATGGACAATGTGTTGTTATTATGTGTTGCTATTATTGCTGTTATTAATATTTACACAATTCCCAGAATATTAATGTTACCAGGATGAACCAGAAGAACCCATGATAAATTATGAACCTCAGCTTTTTCAACTCAAAGACATTACCAGCTATAGAAAAAAACAGTTAAAACAAATATATAAACTTTTAATTAATTTGAAAAATAAAAAAAAATAGCAGATACACTAAATATCATCTTTACAGCAAGTAGGGATAAAACTATCTTAACAGTAAATAGGGATAAAGGTATGATATGTTGTTCGATTGTGTATGTGTGTGTGTATGTTATAACGTTTATAATGTAAAATATTAACATACATGGAAGGGAAGTAGCACTACAGAAATATGTAGACTGATTCTGTGGTCAGAGAAGTGTCAGCAGCATTATTGGTGTCGGGAAGTCTATCACCTCTTTTGTGCTCTTAAGTGTCTGTCAGAAAGACAGCGGCCAGTTTCTCCACAGTACTGAGAGGAGAAGAGAACCAGGAAATGGAGTCAAGTCCAGAAGCATCAATAGCAGAAGTTCGACCTAGATTACTACGATGATTATTGATTCACAGAAATTAAGTTTAATGTGTAAGGAACACAGAGAACTGTTAAGATTTGAAAGACTGCAAATACGTATAGGAAAGACAAAGAATAAGAGATTTCACCAGAGTAGAGAGTTAAGGAGAAAAAAAGGTCCATTTAGTACGTTAATAGCAGAGTTTATGAAATTGTAAGGTAAGCCATGAGAGAACGAATTGTGAAGTCAAGGAACTGAGGGTCACAAATGTGGAGGGCACAGAGGAAGATAATTAGGAACACTACTTGATAGAGGGAACATGGTAAGAAAAGTAGAGAATGTACATGATACTGTGCATAGGTTTGCAATACATGGAAAAAGCAAAACCTGTATCTGAGCTGTGGACATGAACATCAAGGAAAGGAAGCAAAGAGCTACAATACCATTCAGCTTTAAATTTGATGGAAGGAACTAGATTGTTAAGGGCTTCGAGAAATGGCAGGAAGACACTAGAGTCATGATCACAAAGATCAAAGATATCTACATAACAAGGCCAGAGGGAAGTTTGTGCACCAATAGTAGGAATTACAGCAGTTTTGAAATATTCTACATAAAGGTTAGCAAGAACAGGGGATAGAGGAGAGGCCATAGCAACACTGAAGGTTTGAGAATAACATGACAAAGAATGGTAAATTTTATCTCATGCATCATAAACCTTTCCTACAAGAATAGACTGAAGGCACTGGATCTGCACTCTCTAGAAGAGCATAGAATTAGGGGATGTTAGTTTAATATCTTTATTATACACCCCATACACATCATGTGGGTGGTAGTCAAAACATCACAGAGGTACATAATGGGTCCAGGGACTGGACCACAAAGTTTTGATAATTGAACAAGTTAAAAAGGAAATGAACCATTTACACGTTTATATCTGGTTACAGTCATGAACAAGTTACAAAAGTAGTGAGTCGGACTCGAGTCCTGGAGGAGGAGTGGAGATGTATTGCAGTTTTAGACCTGTAGTGTCAGTACACCTCTGGCAAAGCAGTGATGGAGTGAGTAATGAGTTTAATATATTATACATTGCATATGATGAAAGTGTTTCTTAACCTTTAAACTGTCTAAACGTAGATCTACGTTTATGTGTGTAGCACTCTGACCTTGATTTTCTCCATCTGAAAGCGTGTAAAAAAAAAACGTAGATCTACGTTTGGACAGTTCAAGGGTTAACAATTTGGGTCACCCTGTCGTGGTGGGAAACGGCCGATTTGTTAAAAAAGTGATTGAGATGTATAAATAGAAAACAGGAATAAATAATGTGCTAAAATATCCAAGGACCTGCAGCAAGATGAAGCCTGGTCTCAGACCGGGCTGCAGGGGTGTTGACCCCCGAAACCCTCTCCAGGTAAACACTGACCACTCAGACCCATTCATATGTAGGCCAACAGCTTTCTTCTGCAAGATTTGAAGCCGCTAGAATTTTGGCATAATATTACAGGACCGACACTGGCTTGCAAGCCGTAATATTACAGGACCGACAGTGAAAGGGTTAAAATTGTCCATCTCTTGAAATCATCCTTCAGTAGACTCAAAAATGGCTCCCTTACTGACAAACAGCAATAAATTGACACATCTACCATCTTGATTCTTGAAGCTATCTTTTCCAGCGATCCACCTACTGCCCTCTTCTACATTATCAAGATATACTCAACACTCAGCAAGCCTCCTGCTTTTTAACATGTTTATCTATATCTGCTGCTGGGTATAGCCCCGACTCTCTTTCTATCCCTAAAGAAGTTCCTCTCCAGAGGTATTCTTCGTCTGTCCCCGCTTCCTCGCTCGCCCCTTCTGGGTCTTACCTGTGAGTCATTCAGTTCAGTTCAGGCCAACAATTTGTGTAGAAGGAAATTACCCACTAAACTTCTAAGTCCACATTATTATTATAATCAAAAAGAAACACTAAACCTACAAGGGTCATCAGCATGAAAGTTCTTCGAATCTGAAAATCACAAGGAGACTTCAAATTCAAAATACTAGTTTATTGAATCCATTTGTATGGAGAATACAGTCATACAAGCTGAAAAGTATGTATTATACATGATAAAGTATGTATTATACATGATAAAGTATGTATTATACATGATAAAGTATGTATTATACATGATAAAGTATGTATTATACATGATAAAGTATGTATTATACATGATAAAGTAACTTTAAAGATAAAACACAAAATTAACAAAATAATAAAATGAAAATTAAACTACTTGAAATAAACAGCAACAGACAAATTTAATAAAAAATCTCATTAGGGAACTAAAGAATTTCATTGAAAATGTTTTCACTTCATAATACAGCTTATCTTCACTTAACAACGGAGTTCTGTTCCTAAGGCCACGTCATTAAATGAAGTCGTCACTAATTGAGGAACATACTATAATGGTAGTGGGTTTGTGTCAACCATCTTTGATATTGTTTTAATGTCACCTTTGCACCATTTATAACATTTCTGGTATATTTTTAAATGTTTATACAGTAGTGTACTGTATACTGAAATAAAGAGAACAGAGGAAATCAGCTCTAATATACATTATTTAGGTATAAATACTGGTCAGAGAGGCCGTCATAAGTCCAAGGCGTTGATAAACGAGTTTGTCGCTAAGTGAGGAGAGGCTGTAATAAAGAAGGGTATTTTCACTTCAGGTTTTGGAGAAATGACATTTACATTTTTGATACAACATCAAAATTATGGCTTTTTGATGTCATATTATAAGTAACTTCATAGTCTCAGTCCTTGGTGTTAAGTCACATTAGTAAGTTTTGCTTCACTGACTTAGACTGACTAATTCCATCCTCACTAACTTTATTACTTATAACATATTATAAGTACCTTCATAGTCTCAGTCCTTGGTGTTTATTAATATTTGATAAGTCAGTTATCTCGCCCAGAAAACATGGATAAATATTCTCGTTTTACTGGGAGTAAATCCTTCCAAGATTTCTTCAGATTCTACGTAAAAAAAAGTAATCACAACGAATTCATTCTCAGAAATGAACTACTGTCTTGGTATTACGAATATTGTGAATGTGAAGGAGTTAGTACAGCCTCACCAGTTAATATTGGTCGCACCCTGGGTAGGATGGGTATCAGGGCTGACAGACGGGTAGGTGGATGTAACGGATTATATCAGCAATATGCATACACTGGAGTGACCTGGAGGGACTGTCCACCACATTACTGCCCACAAGTTATCATTGAGGAAGGTGAAGATAATATTGATCCTCTCCTCCTAACATATACCTATGTTCCCTTGGTCAGACTTACTGACCATTCATTTGATGATGACATGAATTGAACGGAAAAATGAAGAAATTTGAGATTTTTTTTTAAATGGGAATATATTTATACAAGAGAACCTTTGTAATATTATTTTGGACAAGTAAAAATTATTATTATTATTTTTAATAAGAAGTTATTGTTATTATTTTTAATAAGAAGTTATTGTTATTATTTTTGATAAGAAAATATTATTATTATTATTTAGATGAGAAACTATTATTATTTTAGATGAGAAATTATCATTGTTATTATTATTTTGTATAAGACACAAGATCTTCCACAATATCTTCAAGTTGTCAAGATGGACAATGTGTTGTTATTATGTGTTGCTATTATTGCTGTTATTAATATTTACACAATTCCCAGAATATTTATGTTACCAGGATGAACCAGAAGAACCCATGATAAATTATGAACCTCAGTTTTTTCAACTCAAAGACATTACCAGCTATAGAAAAAAAACAGTTAAAAAAGATATATACACTTTTAATGAATTTGAAAATAAAAAAAAATAGCAGATACACTAAATATCATCTTTACAGCAAGTAGGGATAAAACTATCTTAACAGTAAATAGGGATAAAGGTATGATATGTTGTTCGATTGTGTATGTGTGTGTGTATGTTATAACGTTTATAATGTAAAATATTAACATACATGGAAGGGAAGTAGCACTACAGAAATATGTAGACTGATTCTGTGGTCAGAGAAGTGTCAGCAGCATTATTGGTGTCGGGAAGTCTATCACCTCTTTTGTGCTCTTAAGTGTCTGTCAGAAAGACAGCAGCCAGTTTCTCCAATGTAACTAAATTACAAAAAAAGGCACAATACCGTGAATGGAACGATACACAAATAACCCGCACATAAAAGAGAGAAGCTTACGACGACGTTTTGGTCCGACTTGGACCATTGACAAAGTCACACCATGACTTTGTCAATGGTCCAAGTCGGACCGAAACATCGTCGTAAGCTTCTCTCTTTTATGTGCAGGTTATTTGTGTATTTCTCCAATGTATTGAGAGAAGAGAACCAGGAAATGGAGTCAAGTCTTTATACAATGTACTGACAGCACATAACTTTATCATATTAGTTAATGCCTAGCCATGCTAGGTGTTCTAGTGGTACACTCTGTAATTATTATTTTACTACATGTAAACCACTCAATAACCAAATTCTGTAAACTCAGCATTGTAATCCTTATAGAGAATAAACTTTGAATTTGAATTAAATATATAGTTTATTTCTTAAACTTTTTAGTTAAACTTTAGCCCTTTGTCAGCTGATTGATCAAGGAATTTTGTGTACTATATATGTATTGACTTTAAACTGTCACTGACATCTAATCTTTGAATACATTAATTTAGCTCGATGTCTGATGATGTTTCATTACATCCAGCTCACAGGCTCAAGTCTGAAGGGAACTTAAGTCTCTGATCAAACAGGCTATTAATACTCTACTCCTGTACCAAATAGGAGTTTATCCTTGATCAGACACACAGCCACTTTGAGAACAGTAGTGGTGAAGAACTGCATCAACTCTTGAGGACTCAACAGGTATATACTACCAGGAGAAGAACATTATTATTATTATAATCAAAAAGAAGCGCTAAGCCACAAGGACTATACAGCGCTGCAGGGCAGGAAGGAAGTGAGGGCATCAGGTGGCAAAAGGGAGATGGATGAGCAACAGGTTACGGATAACAGCGGGGCAGTGGATGGTGAAAGGGTAAAGGGCAGCAAGAGACTGAGCCAGAAAGGGCTGAGGGGAGTGCGAAAAGTATCATCAGAGTTTGTGGAGTAAATCGGTCGTTGTCAAGAAGTCAATGAGAGAGTCAGGATTAAAGGAGGGTCCATCAGCAAGAAGGGAAGGTAAAGAGAGAGTAGTAGAACGAAGACGACGTTGGAGGTAAATTCTGCGTGCTCGTTGATAGAGAGGGCAGTCTAACAGAATGTGGCTAATCGATACTGGAACTTGACACTGCTCACAGAGAGGAACAGGGTGCCTCTCCATGAGATACCCATGAGTAAGACGAGTGTGGCCAATGCGAAGGCGGGAGAGAGTGGTCTCCCAACTTCGGCACTGATGACAAGAAGACGGCCAGTAACCTATGCTCGGTTTAATAGAATGAAGTTTGTTACCGAGCAGAGTTGACCAACGTTGTTGCCAACGGGTGCGAAGGTGGGTAGCTATTGCAGCAAAATAGTCCAGAAATGGAACACCTCGATAGGAAATTGGTAGGTCATATACTGCTGACCGCGCAGCAGTGTCTGCCTGTTCATTGCCCTGTACGTCGACATGACCAGGGACCCAACAAAAAACAATATCTTTATGTTTGGTAGAGATACGGCGTAGCCAAAGTTGGATACGGAGAACTAGGGGATGAGATGTATCAAATTTTCGTATAGCCTGTAGAGCACTAAGGGAGTCTGAGACTACTACAAATGATGACACAGGCATAGATGCAATACGAATAAGTGCTGCAAGAATGGCATACAGTTCAGCAGTAAAAATGCTAGCTGAAGATAGTAAATGCCCTCGTACGACGCTGTCCGGAAACACTGCTGCGAATCCGACGCCGTCTGAAGACTTAGAGCCATCTGTGTACACAGCGGTGGCATGAGAATGGGAGTGGAAGTGATCAAGAAAAAGAGAGCGGGAAGCCACCGTAGGCAGTTGAGCTTTCGAGCAAGGGAGTGAGAAAGAACAGACCCGAACAGCTGGAACTTCCCAGGGGGGCAGGGAAAAGTGAGATGCTACATGAACATATAAAGGTGGTAACTGAAGGGAAGACAAGAGTGAATGTAGGCGAAGAGAAAAGGGACGGAGCAAACAGGGGCGGCGAACGAATAAAGAATGTCTACTAATATCAGTGACCATTCTATAAATGGAAGGATTGTGTAGATCGTGAGAGCGTACATAGTAACGAAGGCAATGGGCATCACGGCGATCAGACAAGGATGGAACATTTGCTTCTGTATAGAGGCTCTCAACAGGGGAAGAGCGAAAAGCACCAAGGCACAAACGTAAGCCTTGGTGATGGATAGAGTTAAGGCTAGAGAGAGTAGCAGGAGAGGCCGCGGAATAAATCTGGTCACCATAATCGAGTTTCGATAAAACGAGGGCTGAATGTAGGCGAAGCAGAGTTCGACGATCAGCTCCCCAGGAAAGATGAGCAAGGGTTTTAAGAAGGTTTAGCCGGCTGTGACAAGTTGCCTTCAAAGAGGTAATGTGAGGTTTCCAGGTTAACCGACGGTCAAAGAGAAGGCCTAGAAACCTGACTGTATCACGTTCGGGGATACGGGAGCCATAGAGATACAAAGGATGATCGGAGATAACAGAGCGTCTAGTGAAAGTAATTTGGTGAGTTTTGGTACTTGAAAATTTAAACCCATGTGTGGTGGCCCAAGTGGAAACACGGTCGACCGCATGCTGGAGAGAAACTGCAATAAGGTGACAGTCAGCGCCTGCACAAGCAATAGCGAAGTCATCAACATAGAGTGATGACCAAATATTGGGTGGAAGAACAGAGGCCAAATCATTTATAGCAAGGAGAAAAAGTGTTGTGCTTAGAACACATCCCTGAGGGACACCTTCAGCTTGGACGAAGTCCGGGGAAAGAACATTATTGACTCGAACACGGAAATGTCTGTCAGTTAAAAAGTTCTTAAGGAAGGATGGTAGATTGCCTCGGAGGCCTAAGGAATGGGCCTGGGCCAAAATATTATACCTCCAAGTTGTGTCATATGCCTTCTCAAGGTCAAAAAATATGGCAATAACTGAGTGATTATTCGCAAAGGCATTACGAACATACGTATCCAAGCGTAGTAAGGGGTCTATGGTAGAACGACCCTTACGAAAGCCATATTGACTAGCGGAGAGACTGTTGTGAGTCTCTAAATACCACATTAAACGTCGATTTACGAGGCGTTCCATCACTTTGCAAACTGCACTTGTAAGAGCGATGGGGCGATAGTGGGAGGCATCATGTCCTGTAGTACCCGGTTTGCGGAAAGGGAGAACAATGGCAGATTTCCACAGCTGGGGAAGAACTCCTTGTGCCCAAATAAGATTGAAGAGGTGTAAGAGGACTACAAGGGCTGACCGATGTAAATGTTGTAACATACGAATATGAATGTCATCAGGCCCAGCTGCCGATGATCGGCAGGCTGAGAGCGTTGCCTCCAGTTCTTGAAGTGTAAAAGGCACATTATACTGTTCTTCTCCGAGAGAAGAAAAGTCCAAGGGTACTAACTCTCTGGCAGACTTTGAGGAAAGAAACGAGGGGCATAGATGGAGCCCTCGGGAAATACGGACCAGATGTGTGCCAAGTTCAATGGCAACGTCGAGAGGGTTTGCTATATCAACACCAGTGACCCGTAGAACAGGAGCCGGGTCAGGAGAGTATTTACCACTCAATTTCCTCACTTTTTTCCAGACTGCACTCATAGAAGAAGCAGAGGTGATGGTGGAAACATAGTCTCGCCAACAAGTGCGTTTAGCTTCACGGATGACACGGCGAGCGATCGCACGCTTCTGCTTAAAATCAACAAGTCTCTCAGCGGTTCTATTGTACCGGTACCTGCCCCATGCAGCACGTTTCAAACGTACTGCACGAGCACAAGCAGGAGACCACCAAGGCACGCACTTCTGAGAATGCCTGCCTGAGGTTTGGGGTATAGAATGAGAAGCTGCGGTATAAACTGATGTCGAGAAGATGTGTAGGAGCTCATCAATGGAGGATGAAGAAGGAACCTCACTAAAAGCAGTGAGGTGTGAGTAAAGATCCCAATTTGCCCGATCAAATTGCCAGCGAGGGTTACGGGAAGGTGGTGAATAGGAAGGAGAAGTAAGAATGATCGGAAAATGATCGCTGTCATGTAAGTCTGGTAGAACAGACCAGGTGAAGTCTAGTGCAGTGGAGGAAGAGCAGACTGATAGATCGATGCAAGAGAGAGTATGAGTACGAGGATCAAAATGGGTGGGAGTACCCGTATTTAAAACATGGAGGGGGTGAGAGGCAAGAAAAGCCTCCAACTGAATGCCACGTGAGTCACAATGAGACCCCCCCCAGAGGAAATGGTGGGCATTAAAATCACCAAGTAACAGAAGTGGTGGTGGTAAGGATGAAACAAGAAAGGCAAAGTCTGGGATAGAAAATGCTCGAGAAGGAGAGAGATATAAAGAACATATTGTAAACCACTTATTCAAGTGGATACGGGCTGCAGTGTAATGCAGCGAGGTATGGACAAATAGTTGACAGTACGGAATATCATTGCGTAGAAGAAGGGCACTTTCATTAAAGGTCCCATCTGAGAAAGGATCCGAAGAATACAATAAATTATAGCCTGAGATAGGTTGGAAAACAGCCGAGTGTAATTTTGGTTCTTGTAAGCAAGCACCAACAGGGGAAAACCTGGAAAGCAACATCTGAAGCTCACCCCGATTACCCCTGAGGCCGCGGATATTCCACTGTAAATAGGCCATGATTGGCGATGAAGAAAATATCAGGAATCTGTAGGTAAAGGCACCTACGGACTAGAGGGGTTAGAAAAGTCAACGTGTGGTGGCATTGGAAGATGTTCAAGTAGCGAAGGAACGGAGCGTTGCGAAGAATG
Source organism: Cherax quadricarinatus (assembly GCF_038502225.1). Lineage (NCBI taxonomy): Eukaryota > Metazoa > Arthropoda > Malacostraca > Decapoda > Parastacidae > Cherax > Cherax quadricarinatus. Next base: position 11,465,391 of record NC_091385.1, read on the forward strand.
GGGTTGTGAAGATGGAGGAGAGGGAAGAGAAGGAACAGGAAGTGAATCAGTGTCCATTGAAGGTTTAGTCTCTGCAATATATTCTGAAATGGCTTCAAGTGTTTCTGAATTCAAAGATGTATGGGAAACCATATTGGAGATAGGAGGAGGAGGGTGAGTAAAGATTGGGACAGTAATGGACTGTACCAAAGTAGAGGGGGAGGGAAAAGTGTAAGGGACTGGAGATGAAGTGTGGGGGGGGACAGAAGAGGTAGAAACCTGGGAGGTGACAGAAGAGGGAGAAACTTGGGAGGGGACGGGGGTGGAAGGCATAGTACGAGGAGGAGGGTGAATCTCCACACTTGTAATAGAGCCAGAGAGAGGGGAAGAACTAGGTACAGAGACTGGAAAGGTAACGTGTGGAGGTGGAAGAAGGGAAGGAAGGGGCAAAGAAGATTTGAGCAATGTGGATTTTTTGGACTTCTGAGTAGAGGGGCGATTGGTATTAGGTGTCGTACGAGGTCTTGTCGATACTGGGGCTTGTGAGGAAGGACGCGAAGATGTGAGAACAGACTGAGTTGTAGTCGGGACGTCAGAGCCAAGGACAGCAAAAGGATTAGATGCCGTAGTGGCTATGGGAGGGGTAACAACAGAGGAGGCTGCAGAAGATGGGACCCCAGAAGTGGGGGGACGTTTGGAAACACGAGAATAAGAAACACGGGGTAGTCTCCCTTGGAGGCGGAGATGAGTAACTGCCATAGCATAAGGGAGACCTTCTGCCTCTTTGAGGCAACGGATTTCACGTTCATTTAAGTAGACCTGGCAACGGCGGGAGTACGAAGGGTGAGCTTCATTACAATTAAGGCAAGATGGAGGTTGACTGCAAGATGTATTAGAATGGTTGTCGGCACCACAGACTGGGCATTCGGCCATAGATCTGCAATATTTCGCTGGGTGACCAAAACGCCAGCAATTTCTACATTGTTGCGGTGTAGGTATCACCTTTCGAACTTGTAACCGATGTCCCGCGACATATACAGAGGACGGGAGTTCTCGGCTGTCAAAAGTTAAACGAGCCACATTGCAAGGGTAACGTCTCCGCCCCCGGGCAGGAAGGACATAAGTGTCTACTTTGAGGATTGGGAGATCCTGGAGTTCCAGCTGTTCAAAAATGTCATTGCCACATGACTGGAAATTCTGTTGGACTATGGTATGGGGCAGAATGACAGTACCACTACAAGAATTGAGAGAAAGATGTTTTTCAATAGTGATAGGAGTAGTATCGATATTCGAAAGGAGAGAAAGATCATGAGCTTGGGTAGCATTCTGGACAGTGACGATGCGTGTACCGCTCTTGAGAGCGTGAAATGAAATATCTCTGCCAACATGACGCAGGAGCGCTTTGGCAATACTATGGTCAGAAAGGTAGGCAGAAGAAGAAGTAGGTCTTAAAGTAAAGAATTTAGTCCATTGTGTGGTCCGAAACTGAGCGTGGAGAGGGAGTGCTTGACGTGTCGGTCGTTTCCGAGTAGAATGGGAAGGTAACGACGGAGCATCATCAGGAGATTGACGTTGGCGTTTAGGAGTAGGACCGGAGTTGGTCCGGCAGGAAATGGGTGGGCGATTCGAAAATTGCCGTACCGTAGAGGGAGAAGCCGGAAGCATAGTCAAAGGAGAGCGGAGTTCAGACAAATCGAAGGAGTCAGTCGAAGCCCCGGTACCTGAAGCGGGTGAGGAAACAGCACCAGCAAGAGGTACAGGGGCATCAGGAGTGTCCGAAGAGTGGTCTAAACACAAGGCAGGGTCAGAATGGGGTGCGGTATCAAGAAGGGGCCCGGGGGTAGTGGTTTCATGGACTAGGGCTGCCATGGTTAGGTTACTCCTTTGCTTTTTGTTTTTAAGAAAAAAAAAGAAAGAAGAAAAGAAAATAAAAATAAAAAAAAGAATAAAAAAAGGGGGGAGCGGGGAGGAATAGTTCCCAGGAGGAATGAAAGGGCCGGAAATCCCCCTCCGCGCCCAAGAGGACTCGACACCGCTAGTAGCGCAGATGCAGCATGGAACCCGTGCCATACCCTACCCTTCATGCCAGTAAACCAGCAATCTGGGATAGCAACCTCACATCTGCCGAGCTACCTCGGTGGACAAAAGAGAGGGCGGCCGGATATCCGCCACAAAGCATACCTCCTTCAGCCACCACCCCCGGAATCCGAAAGGTGGCTTCCAGAGATACACCCGTCGCCCAAAAGACACCCAAAGCTACTCCGGGATACCGGAGAGGGATCGGGACATCCCCAGGCAATCCAGATTCCACGGCAAACTACGCCACCGCCAAGAAACCTCAACGGAATGGGATGGACCCCGGTGTCCTTTCCCCTACCTAGGAACTAGTGCGCCTGTGGGAGAAATCACGAAGGCCAAGAAGAGGAAGGGCAAAAGGGAGGGGTGAGGAGGAGGAGGAGGAATGGAAAAAGGGGAGGATGGGGAGGATGGGATAGGGGAGGGGAGAATGGGGGGTAATTAGGTTCGGTCTGAGGAAGAAGACCGACAGGGCTAATTCCTCAGACCAAGAGCCTCTTCACCACGCCAAGGAGCCCCCCTTGAAGAGGAGGAGAAGAACAAAATGGCACAATACAGTGACTGCAACAATACACAAATAACCAGCACATAAGGAAGAGGAGCTCATGATGACGTTTCGGTTCCACTTGGACCATTTTGTAAATGGTTCAGGTCGGACCGAAATGTCGTTATAATCTCCTCTCTCTCATGTGCAAGTTATTTATGCACCAGAAGAAGTATGCTGTGTATAAGCAGGTAATGAGCAAGCTCAAATGGGCACTGGAATTACAAAGAGGTTGGATACAAAATAAGGAAATAAGAAAAGGGAAATGATCATTGGTACAATTCAGTGTCATCCCAGACACTACAATTCAGTATGAATTTATACAATGTGTTCTAGATATTCAGGAGCAACTTGAGCTTCAGAATCTCCCTGTGCGAGGTCAGAGGTACGTAGGTAGTAGATTCACTGGTATAATTGCCTGGCCCAGGCCTTTTCCAAGAGGTGACCCGGCCTTGGTTCCCTGTCGAGGGAGTGTCTCAGACCAATGTCTGCCATGGGAGGAGGTACAAGTACCTCCTCGTCTAGGTCAGAGGTGTTACACAAGCAACATTGCCAAATTGGCCTTCAATTGCCAGGACCTTCCATCCTCAGCTTATACAACAGATTAGCACTTCCAGGTATAAGAACTACACCCAATACTGCCTTCTCCCTCTTTTCCCTCCCCCATGCAACACCAACGCCACTGCTGACACCAACATCCAACACACTGGCGTCATCCAACACTAACGCTAACACCACCACCATTATCACTGACATCACCATGCACCACCATCACTGACATCACCATGCACCACCATCACTGACACCACCACCTTATTACCACTGACATCACCATGCACCACCATCACTGACACCACCACCTTATTACCACCGAAATCGCCATGCACCACGATCGCTGACACCACCAACATAATTGACAATATCCACTACCATCACCACCACCAACCAACAATACCCTAACCACCACCACCACAAATACAAATAACACCATCATCCACCACCAACGCAAATGACACCATCATCAACCGCCACCACCACAAATGACACCACCACTACCACTGAATCCATCACCACCACTGGTGACACCACCACAAATGACACCATCATCTACCACCACCAACACCAGTGGCACCACCGCTACCACTGAATCCATCATCACCACTGGTGACACCACCAGTCATCCACAACCACCACTGACATCATCCCCTGACACCACCACCAATGACATGATCTCCCACAACCAGACACCACTATGTACCCCAACACCATTTACTGACTCCACCATCAACCACTAATACCAACATCACTGACACCACCACCAACTCTGACACCATCACCAGTTACACCACCATCACTGACACCATCCCACCATACACCCCTATGGGCTACCCCATATGAGTCACTACCCTACCCATGCCTTCCAAATCTTACCTGACTCAGGACACAAAATGAACAGATGTGACACAGAGGTTATGAGCATAAACTTAGTAGCCAGAGTTCAAAAACACTGACCAGTATTGCTAAACAACAATATACATTCATCTGTGTCTGAAATATTACACTAAAATAAAATACGTATTGTATAATTTTCAACAATTATTCATCACCTGACCTGATTATCATTTTTTTGTGAATTTAAAATTATCCCAACAACTTCACTGACACTTTGGGACAATGGTAAGTTGTAAATACATTTTCCCACAACCCAGTGACTTACACTCTCAATACCTCTTACCCAACACCACCACTCATACATGCCTCTCATGCTGCTGCTGCCACTGCCACAGCTGCTGCCCCTGTTGCAGATGCAATGGCTAATGATACTGATGCAGCTGTCACCACAGCTGTTTCTGTTGCTTCCACTCCAAATGAGGCTTCAGCAGTTACTGCAGGTGCTGCTTCTGAAGCGAGAGGGCATAGTGGTGGCAGGAAGAGCCAGATTAAGATCTTGAAGGACCCTGGGTAACAGGTACTGAGGCCCCCAGTGATATTTTCAAAAGGAAAAAAATTGAAGAAGTATTAAATTTATTTTTATAAGGCTAACCACAATGAAAATTCAAACATTTAATTGCATAATTTCTAGGAAATAAATTTTTCCAAAACATCAGTAAACTGTAAGTTGTTGAGAGCATCTCTGGAGGCCCTCCAGCTGGTAGAGGGCACTGGGCTGCAGCCCCTAAAGACCATGCCTGAATCCGGCCCTAGTGGCTGGTATAGTACGTAAAGTGACATTGTTCCTCTCACAGACACAATCCTGTTAACCTCAAGATGTGTTCATGTGGTGGTTATACTAGACTGGTTGTTGTTCACAGATGTTGATGCAGGCAATGGTCCCAATGTGCATGTGTTGATTATGCATGACTGGTCATTGAATGAGGAAACAATGGTTGGAAATTGATATGGAAAATTTGTCTAGCAAATTTTGTAGTTAACCCTTTGGGGGTTTCGGCCGTACTAGTACGGCTTACGACCCAGGGTTTTTGATGTACGTACTAGTATGCCTAAATTTTAGCACCCTCAAATCTAGTGGGAGAAAGCTGGTAGGCCTACATATGAAAGAATGGGTCACTGTGGTCAGTGTGCGCAGTATAAAAAAAATCCTGCAGCACACAGCACATGAGAAAAAAAAAACTTTGACTGTGTTTTTGGAATAAAACAGCGACTTTGCACTGTATTTTCATATGGTATTTGTTGTATTTTAGTTTTCTTGGTCTCATTTTATAGAATGGAAGACATATTACAGAAATTGAGATGATTTTGACTGGTTTTACAATGAAAAGTACCTTGAAATTGAGCTCAAAGTAGCAGAAATGTTCGATTTTTACCAAAGTTCAAAAGTAAACAAATCATGCCAAGCGTCCAATACACGTCAACTGGCGAGTCTAATATTCTTTCACAAGTGCGCTGATATTATTTATACCATTTCTACACTAATGCAGTAGTCTGCATAACAGTAAATCTTCTATTTTTTGTAAGAATAAAAATTGAAAGTGGAAAGCCAAAGAAATATAAGAGGGGCCTGGAGATGTGACTAACGAACAGAGAACTTGTTATTTTAGTGCCAGGAATGTCTTTCTTGTTTATTCTGGACCCTATTCGGAAATTGGCATCTTTTGAAATTTGTGTGAAATTGGCAAAATTGCTAAATTCTGACCACTTTATTGGATAGTGGGCAGAATCGCCGATGCGTAAACATCATCGAGACCACTAACTTCGCGAGAGCATAATTCCATAAGTTTTCCATCAAATTTCATACTTTTGGTGTCATTATGATCGGGAAAAGGTTCTCTATCTTTTCATAAGAAAAAATAATTTTTTTTTTTTTTTAAATTTGGCCGACCCTGAGAACAAGTCTCGGAGAGGACCTGTCGACCCTCAAAGGGTTAAAGAAGACGAGAAGGTCCTTAACAAGACGAGGAGGTTGTTAAACAAGATGAGCAAGTTGTTAAACAAGACAAGCAGGTCGTTAAACAAGACGAGCAAGTCATTAAGCAAGACGATCAGGTTGTTAAACAAGACGAGGTCATTAAACAAGAAGAGCAGGTTGTCAAACAAGACAAGCAGGTTGTTAAACAAGACAAGCAGGTTGTTAAACAAGACGAGCAGGTTGTTAAACAAGATGAGGTCATTAAATAAGACAAGCAGGTCATTAAACAAAATAAGCAGGTTGTACAACGTGATGAGCAGGTTGTTAAACAAGACGAGCAGGTTGTTAAACAAGGTGAGGTCGTTAACCCCTTGACTGTCGCAAACCCCAATCCTGAGGTGTCTCCTGGTGTCACAAAATTTAAAAAAAAAAAAAAAAAATATTTTTTCTTATGAAATGATAGAGAATCTTTTCCCGATTGTAATGACACAAAAAAAACGAAATTTGATGAAAAACTGACAGAATTATGCTCTAGCGAAGTTAGCGACCTCGGCGATATTTACAAATCGGTGATTTTGCCCACTTTGAGCCCTATTTTCGGCTAATTCTCTTGTTCCAGTCGACCCAACTCATAGCTATTTCTTTAGAACTCCATTTTTTCTATCGACTGAGTACAAGAAACCGCCCATTTACCGATTTCAACTACCCAATAATGTGGTCAGAAATTTGCAATTTGGCCAATTTCACGAAAATTAAAAAATATGACAATTTCAAAATAAGGTCCAGAATGAACAATGCAGACATTCCTTGCTCTAAAATAACATTTTCTTTGTTCATCAGTCACATCTCCAGGCCCCTCTGATATTACTCTTGCTTTCTATTTTGAATTTTTATTCAAACAAAAAATAGAAGACTTACTATTATGCAGACTACTGCAATACTGTAATATTTGTATAAATAACATCAACCCATTCATGACTGCATATTAGAATGGCTAGTTGGACATTTATTGGACAATGACATCATTTGTTTACTTTTGAACATCGGCAAAAATCAAACATTTCCCCTACTTAGAGCTCCATTTCCAGGTTCTTTTTATAGTAAAATCAATCAAAATCACCTCTATTTCTATAATATGTTTTCCATTCTATCAAATGAGACCAAAAAAACATGAATACAACCATAAATACTATACGAAAATAGACCACAAATTCGGCATTTTAATTAAAAAAAACGGTCGGAGTTTTTTTTTTCTCATTATGCACTGCGTGCTCCAGGATTTTTTTTATATGGTGCACACTGACCACACAGACCCATTCTCTCACATGTGGGCCTACCAGCTTTCTCCTGCTTGATTTGAAGCCGCTAGAATTTATGAGGATATACACGTCAAACACGGTACCTCGTAAGACGTATATATATGGCCGCGACAGTCAAAGGGTTAAACAAGACGAGCAGGTCATTAAATGAGATGAGTAGGTTGTTAACCAAGATGAGCAGGTCGTTAAACAAGATGAGCAGGTCATTAAACAAAATAAGCAGGTTGTTAAACAAGACAAGCAAGTTGTTATAAACAAGATGAGCAGGTCATTACAGGCGGAAAAGTCCCAGGCAGAAAGGTCCAGGTTTTTTGTTGGTCGTTAACTGACATTCTACTAAACAAACTTTTATTAACCCTTTCAGGGTTTCCGACGTACAAGTACAGCTTACGCACCAGGGTTATTGACGTACTAGAACGCCTAAATTCTAGGGCCCTCAAATCTAGCGAGAGAAAGCTGGTAGGCCTACATATGAAAGAATGGGTCTATGTGGTCAGTGTGTGCAGTATAAAAAAAAGTCCTGCAGCTCACAGTGCGTAATGAGAAAAAAAAACTTTGACCATGTTTTTGGACTAAAACAGCGACTTTGCACTGTATTTTCGTATGGTATTTATGGTTGTATTCTAGTTTTCCTGGTCTCATTTTATAGAATGGAAGACATATTACAGAAATTGAGATGATTTTGATTAATTTCACAATGAAAAGTACCTTGAAATTGAGCTCAAAGTAGCAGAAATGTTCGATTTTTACCAAAGCTCAAAAGTAAACAAATCATGCCAAGCGTCCAATACACGTCAACTGGTGAGTCTAATATTCTTTCACAAGTGCGCTGATACTACTTATACCACTTCTACACTAATGCAGTAGTCTGCATAACAGTAAATCTTCTATTTTTTGTGAGAATAAAAATTCAAAGTGGAAAGTAAAAGAAATATAAGAGGGGCCTGGGGACGTGACTAACGAACAGAGAACTTGTTATTTTAGTGCCAGGAATGCCTGCCTTGTTTATTCTGGACCCTATTTAGAAATTGGCATCTTCTGAAATTTGTGTGAAATTGGAAAAAATTGCCAATTTCTAACCACTTTATTGGATAGTTGAAATTGGTAAATGGGTGGTTTCTTGTATTCATTCGATAGACAAAATGGAGTTCTAGCAAAATAGTTACGAGTTTTGTCGACTAGTACGCTGGAATTGGCTGAAAATAGGGCTCAAAGTGGGCGAAATCGCCGATGCGTAAACATCATCAAGACCACTAACTTCATGAGAGTATAATTCCGTAAGTTTTCCATCAAATTTCATACTTTTGGTGTCATTATGATTGGGAAAAGATTCTCTATCATTTCATAAGAAAAAAAATCTTTTTTTTTTTTTTTTTTTGAAAAATTTTCGACCCTGAGAACGAGTTTAGGAGAGGGCCTCTCGACCCTGAAAGGGTTAAGCAAGGGATAACTAATTTCATGTTGTTCAATCTAGCATTATGAATGATGAGCATAACGAGACATCTATACACAAAAGCATAGAAGTTTCAGGATCTGAATACAGTGGTACCTTGGGATACGAATTTAATTTGTTTCAGAAGGCTGTTCGAGTACTTACACCAAAGGAATTTGTTCCCATAAGAAATTATGTAAATTAGATTAATCCATTTCAGACCCCCAAAAATACACTTAAAAAAGCACTTACATAAATACACTTACAACATAATTGCTCGAGCTGGGAGCTGTTCATATCCCGAGGTACCACTGTATTATATTGGAACATTGGTGCACAAGATGTAAAGTGATATGTGCTTTAGAAGGAATACATGATGGTCAGAGACCAGTGTGAGCTAGGAGTGTGCAAGAGGTAGGGTTGGCAGGGGTAGTGGAGGATTGCTAAAGGGAAAATATAATCAATGTTGGTGTAATAAGTTAGTTTCAGTGAAAAAGTCAGAAGTCTGCATCACAGATGGAACTTTCAGCGAGTAGGTCAGGTGAATAAGTGCGTTAGCACAGTGAAGATGGTGGGAGTAAATTCTGCATGACTACTAACAAACAGGACAATGTATAGATGTGTAGAAGAGGTTAATTAATCAAGGGAATCCAAGAGAGAGACAGTGAATATAGAGAGACAAGGGGTATAGTAACAGAGGCAGCAATCAAACAGAGGAATTCTACTAACATCTGTTACCATCCTACCCCTCAAGGAAAGTTCCTTGATGCTGGTGAGGGGCTCCTGATCTAAGAAATTGGATCTGTGCTCCAGTTCCCTGAATTGAGCCTGAATGCTTCCCATCCCCTCCCACATGTGCTGTATAATCCTATGGGTTTAGTGCTCCCCCATGATTATAATAATAATAATAATGTTACCATCCTTGCTATATGTGGAAGGATTGTGAAGGTCATCACTCTGATCATGCAAAGATGTAACATTCATCTCTGCATATAGGCGCTCAACCGGGGAGGAACAAAAACCACTTAGACACAAATGCAACCCTTGATAAATAACAAAAAGGCACAATACCGTGACTGGAACGATACACAAATAACCCACACATAAAAGACAGAAGCTTACGACGACGTTTCGGTCCGACTTGGACCAGTGACTTTGTCAATGGTCCAAGTCGGACCGAAACGTCGTCGTAAGCTTCTGTCTTTTATGTGCGGGTTATTTGTGTATAGCAACCCTTGATGATGAATGGAATCAAGTTTAGAGTAATGGAAGAGGCTGCAGAATACAGTTGGTTGTCACAGTAAAATTTAGGTAAGAGTAGAGCATAATAAAGACAAAGTAGAGTTGATCAGTCAGATAAACCCCCAAGTTTTATGGAGGGTCAGTCAGGTAAGGCAAGATGCTTTCAGAGGTTATGTGAGGTTTCCAGGGCATCCGGCAATTAAACAAAAGACCAAGAAATCTGACCATCTCGTTCAGGGATGTGGGAACCATACGGGTATAATATGGTATTAGGGACAACAGGGCATCTTGTAAAAGTAATCTGATGTGTTTTAGTAAGAGAAAATTTAACTCGTAAACGGTCCAAGCAGATCTACGCTCACATGTGTAGTGCTACAAAAGTAGATCTAAGTTTTTTTTACACATTTTCAAATGTAGAAAAACAAAAAGATCAACTTTTTTTACATACTTTCAAATGTTGAAAAAACGTATATATACGTTTGGACCGTTTACGGGTTAAACCCATGAGTGGTGGCCCAGTGGGAAACATGGTCAATGGCATTCTGGAAAGAGGCTACTAGGTGACAGCACCTGCATAAGCTAGAGAAAAATCATTGACATAATGAGATAACCAGAAAAAAAGTGGAGCTAAGACCACAATCCTGAGGGATGCCATCAGCCTGAAAATGTTGCGGAAAACATTATTAACCCAGACATAGAAACGTCTCCCCAACAAGAAATTCTTAAGGAAAAGAGGCAGGTTGCCTTGAAGTCCAAGGAATGAGCTTGGGCCAAAATATTATAACATCAGGTAGTCATACACTCTTCGAGATCATAAAAGACTGCAGTAACCAAGTGTTTACAAGCAAAGGCATTACATAGTAATCTTAGTGGAATAACGGGCTAATAGTGGATCGACCCCTATAAAAGCCAAATTAACAAAAGAGAAAGACAACTGTTTCCATATACCACACCAAATGTTTGTTTACCAAGCATTCTAACAACTAGCAATATGCACTAGCAAGAGCATTGGGTCTACAGCAAGAGGCATTATGGCCTGAAGTATGTACTAGGCATATGAAAGGGCAATGTTTTTTTTCCATTAAAGAGGAGGAACTCTTTGAGACCAAGCAAGATGGAAGAGACGTATGAGGATGGTGAGCACTGAAGGACGTAAATGCCGAAGAATACGAATACGAATGCCATCTGGCACAGCTATAGAAGTTCGCTAAGTGGAAAGTGTTGACTCAAGTTCATGAAGCATGAAAGATATAAGATTCCTCTATGCTTCAAGTAAAATCTAAAGGTGTTAACTCTCCAGCAGATATGAAAGAAGGAAATGAGGGAAACATGAAGCCCTGGAGATAAATGGACAAGATGATATCCAATTTCCATGGCAACCATATGGGTCTGGAGAGTGCTAGTGACTCACTTTCCATGTTTATTTTCAAATTCCACTCACAGAAGTACTGGAAGTGACAGCAGAAACATAATTTCGCCAACAAGTATGTTTTGTTTCTTGAATTACACGTCATATAACCACCCTCACTTATTTAAAATATAGGGAAGGGGTTTCTGGATTTCTGTTTTAACAGTAGGAACCCCACACAGCACATTTTAATCACACTGCATAGGTACAAGCAGGAGTCCACTAGGGTACACATTTCTGAGAATGTCTAAGCTAGGTTTTGAGGACTGCAACTGAGGCTGTGGTTAAAAGAGAGGATGTAAATAATTGTAATTAATGGAGGAGGATCCTCAAAGTAAAGGGCCTAATCCACCCACTCAAACTGCCAACATAAGCAACAAAGAGGTTGGGTTTATGAATGAAAAGAAAAGAGAAATGGAAAATGACCACTATCATGTAGACCTGGTACTACAGACCAAGTCAAATGCTACAGAAGAGCAAATATAAAGATCTATGCAAGACAGAGAATGAGTGAAGGTCAAAATTAGTAGGGGTGCCAGTATTTAACCCCTTGAGGGTCCATGCCATTGTTCTATGGGTTTAAGGCCAGGGTCCATGCCATAGTACTACACAATGAACCCAGTTCACTCAAATAATAGGTTAACAGTAAATTTGGGTCTAGATATGAGAGAATGGGTCTATGTGGTAAGTAGCAGAAATGTTAGATTTTTGCCCATGTTCAAGATTAAACAAATCACATGTCAACTGGTGGGTCTAATATGTGTTCATAAATGCACTGATATTATTTATACAATTATTACAATATTGCATAAGAGTAAATCTCTTATTTTTTGGTGTGAATAAAAATTTATTGAGTGAATAAAAAATGAAAATGGAATTCATGTGTAAAGCCTGGAAACATAACTAATAAACTGAGGAAATGTTATTTTTGTGCCAGGAATGCCTGCATTGTTTATATTGCTCCCCATTTTGAAATTAGAAAATTTTAAAATTTGTGTAAAACTGGCCAAATTACAAATTTCTGATCACTTTAATGGGCAGTTGATATATTTCTTGTGCTCAATTGATGAAACAGATGGCATACTAGTGAAATAGCTAAGAGTTTGGCCTAAAACAGATGTCAAAATGGGCAAAATCTCCAATGTGTAAGTATCGCTGATACAACAAAATTCACAACAGCATAATTTCGTCAATTTTCCATCAAATTTCATACTTTTTGTTTTACACTGGAACCTTAGTTTTCAAATTTAATTTGTTCCAAAGGTTGATTCGACAACCAAAATCGACAACAACCAAAGCGATTTTTCCCATAAAGAATAATGAAAATTTAACTGAAATACTGTACAGTAAATGAAAATTTAACTGCTCCTTACTTGTCAGAGGAAAGCTAATGTTGTTCTGGCTCACTGGTTCTTTGTTTTGCTAAAAACCTGTCCAGTGAGGTTTGTTTCAACTCCATTTTAACACTTGTCCAAATTGAGACATTACACTATCATTGTACATGCTAGAGAAATAGATGACCACTTTGTCTGGATTGTATTTTTCAGCAAACTCCTGCACTTTATGCCATTTAGCACACATTTCCATGACAAGTGCAATGGGCACATCATCTTTTCCCTCCTCTTCCTCTGATGACAGCTCCTCCACTGCAACCTGTTGCTGCTCCTTCTGAAGGTCTACAAGTTCTTCTCTGGTGAGTTCAGTTCAATTCTCCTAAATCCAACTCCTTTATATCATCTCTAGGTCCAAGGTCTTTCCAAGGGACACAAATCCTCTACCGGCTAGGCTCATCCTCAAAGCCTTCAAATCCCTGGCTGTCACAAAGTCAGGCCACAATTTCTTCCATGCTGACTGCATAATCCTGGAATTCACATTTCCTGAGGCTTTGTCTATAAGCCTCAAGCAGGTGAGGATATTGAAATGATCCTTCCAGAACTCCCTGAAGGTTAAATTTTGTTTATGAAGTGACTTCAAAGCACCTTTCAAAACGTGCTTTGGTGTAGAGTTTCTTGACTCATACCCACTCTCTTGACCCATTGTCCAGTGCACATTCCGTGAGCACGTGACCTGAGCCACTTTGTCTCGTTCCATACATGCGAAAACTTGTCTGTCAACAACCGAGAGAATGTACGAAAACCACGATATTTTTTTCTTCAACACCTCATTCGAAAACTGATTTATTTGACAATGCAATCGACAACCGAGGTTTGACCGTACAGCCTCTCCTCACGGAGTACCATTCCTAAGACCATGTCGGTAAATGAATTCGTTGCTAAGTGAGGAGCATATTATAATGGCACTGGGTTTGTGTCAACCATCTTTGATATTGTTTTAATGTCATGTTTGCACCATTTATAACATTTCTGGTATACATTATTTTTAAATGTTTATACAGCAGTGTACTGTATAATGTAATGAAAAGAATATAAGAAATCAGCTCTAATACACATTATTTAGGTATGCATACTGATCAGAGAGAGTGTTTTAAGTCTGAGTCGTCGGTAAACGAGTAAGTCGCTAAGTGAGGAGAGGATATATTACCTTTAGAAAAAGATTCTTTACCATTTCCATAAGAAACAATAGCAAAATTTTTTTTTTTTGAAAATTCTTGGACCCTATGGACACTTTTGCAGATTGGGGATCTGGACCCTCAAAGGGTTAAACATGGAGGGGAAGAAATGTGAGAAAAGTCTCTAACTGGTCTCTGCAACAGTAAGAAGCTCCCCAGAAGAAATGATCAGCATTAAAATCATCTAATACAAGGAATGGTGGATGTAAGGAACCAGAAAATTGACATCAGAAATAGATAACAGTCATCGTGGAGATAAGGAGCAGATCATATTCTATTATTCAAGTAGATAATATAGTAAAGCATGAACAAACAGCTAAGAATACTGTACATCAACATGCACAAGAAGTGCACTTTCATTAAAAGTCTCAAGGATCCAGTGTTTACAATAAAACAAAGCATTAGATAGGGAAGCCAACAGTGGAGTGCAATTTTAATTCTTGTAAACAGACACATATAGGGAAAAAATTGGGAAAGCAACACCTGAAGCTCTGTGAGTAGAGGGATAACAATAAATAGGAGTCATTTATGGACTAGGCTGGTCTGTAGAGTGATGTGTGGCGGTAGCAATAAATTAGCTGAAGTGATTTGTAGTGTATTAATAAATATAGTAGACTGTGGAAGGTGAGATTGTAAAGTATAGGGAGGTGGGTCAGTATCCATCAATGGTTTTATATCAAATGCTAAAATGGCTTCATTTGAGATAAAACAGTGCCCCGTGGCCTTATCGCTAAAGCTCTCGGTTCACACGGCAAAGGTCTGTGTTTCTTCACACCGGTTGTCTATGTTCACCCCTCTGTAAAATGGGTACCTAGGAGTTAGTCGACTGGTGTGGGTTGCATCCTGGGACATGGACTTAATTTGCCAGAAATGCTCTGCATAACAAGGGACTTTCTATATATTAGTATGTCATTGATGTCAGCTAGGCCTGTATACCATGTACATGTTCCTGTAGTAAATAAAGATATTATTATTATTAACTGTTTCAGCTGACAAGGAAGCTGCAGGAAGCATAATGCTTGAGTCAGAAGATGTAGACTTTAGTAGATGTCAAAGAAGGTGAAGACAAAGCAATGTTAAGAGATAGCACAGCAGGAAGAAAGTGGAGTGGGGACAGGAGAGGGAGTGGCAGTACATACGGGTGCATGAACTTCCACAACTGTTAATGATGCAGTAGGAAATAAGGGGCTAGACTCAGAGGTAGGAAAAGAAGTGTGGAGGAATGATATTCAGTTTAGTGGCTGAAGGAGTTTTGAACTTTGGAGATGCAGAAGTGTATGAGGTGAAGGTTTAGCCAAAGTTGGTTGTATACATGGAGAAACACAACGGTGAAAAGACAAAGAAGGAAGGAAGAATAGTAATAGACAATGAGGTAGAAATGTCAGATGCAAGGACTGCATAAGGGTTAGACACAGAGGTGACTGAAAGTGAATACTACAGATGTGTGGGGGCATCAAGCAACTCTGGAGAGGAAAAGTTGTGGGAGTTTCTCTTAAAGGAGGAGACAGGGAACTGTCATGGTACGAGAGAAACTCTCTTCCTCCTTAACCTTTTCACTTTCCAAAGCCCCAAAATTAAAATTACTGTGTCCAAATAAAAAAAAAATCTTATCAATTAAAAGAGTACATTTTTCTGATGACAATAAAAAAATCCCACTAGCGGTTGCCGCACACTACACATTTTTTATTGTTATTTTTTGTACTTTTTCTGGGGTTTTCTAATTTTTTATATTTACAGATAACTTTCGTGGTCCACAAGACCCACATCATGCACAATGTACATATATTGACCCACTGCATTCAACATAATACCTGCACTAACAGTGTCATCAGTGCATTGTTTACAAAACGTTGACAATCACATAAACACACAGAGGTACAAATATTTCATATTACTACTGTTCCAACACTTAACCCTTAAACTGTCCAAACGTAGATATACGTTGACGTGCAGCAGGCTCCGAACGTAGATCTACGTTATTTTTTATATGCTTTCAAATGAGGAAAATCAAGGTCGGAGCACTATGCACGTGAACATAGATGTACGTTTGGACAGTTTAACCCTTTCAGGGTCTGTGCCATAGATCTACGGTTTTACGGTCAGGGTCCAAACCGTAGATCTACGCCATGTGCTCAGCGCACTCTGATAAGCTGTGAGTGGTAAATTTGAGCCTAGATATGAGAGAATGCATCTATGTGGTATGTGTGCACCACATGAAACAAATCCTGCAGCACACAGTGTATAATGAGAGAAAAAACTGAGACCGTGATTTTCGATTAAAACAGCGACTTTGCAGTGTTTTTTCATATGTTTTTTATAGTTGTATTTGTGATTTCCTGGTCTCATTTGATAGAAATAGAGATGATTTTGATTGGTTTTAGTACCAGAAATGGCTTGAAACTGAGCTCAAAGTAGCGGAAATGTTAAATTTTTGTTGATGTTCAAGAGTAAACAAATGACCTCACACGTCTAATACACGCCAGCTGGTAGGTCTAATATACATTCACAAATGTGTTGATGATATTTATACAATTATTACAATATTGCATAACAGTAAATCTTCTATTTTTTGATTTGGATAAAAATTCATTATTTTTTTTTTTATTATCACACTGGCCGATTCCCACCAAGGCAGGGTGGCTCGAAAAAGAAAAACTTTCACCATCATTCACTCCATCACTGTCTTGCCAGAAGGGTGCTTTACACTACAGTTTTTAAACTGCAACATTAACACCCCTCCTTCATTATGTGAATAAAAAATCAAAATGGAATTCATTTGTAAAGCCTGAAAACATAACTAATGAACAGAGGAAATGTTAGTTTAATGCCAGGAATGCCTGCATTGTTTATTCTGGACCCTTTTTTGAAATTGGAATATTTTGAACTTTCTGTTAAATTGGCCAATAATTACCTATTTCAATTCAATTCAATTCAAACTTTATTCTCTATAAGTATTACAATGCTGAGTTTACAGAACTTGGTTATTGTGTGGTTTACATGTAGTAAAATAATAATTACAGAGTGTACCACTAGAACGCCACTAGAACTTTATTTTGTAGCTGAAACAGTTGACTGGGCAAGAGCATAATTTCGTCAATTTTCCATCAAATTTCCTACCTTTTGCTTTATTACCTTCAGAAAAAATTCTCTACCATTTCATAAGAAAAAATTACAAATTTTTTTTTTTTGAAAATTCTTGGACCCTGGTGCACACTTTGAAATTTGGCCTCTGGACCCTGAAAAGGTTAAGGGTTAAGTATGTACGGGACCTGTCCGCTGGCCCACTCTGTCCGCGTCCCCGTGCAGGCGCAGTGAGCAGTCTAGCTTTGTTTATGCTTGAGTGAACACTAACCTGCGATCTCATTCACACATTTTATGATTATTTAACCCCTTGACTGTCGCAAACCCCAATCCTGAGGTGTCTCCTGGTGTCGGAAAATTTAAAAAAAAAAAAAAAAAAAAAAATTATTTTTTCTTATGAAATGATAGAGAATCTTTTCCCGATTGTAATGACACAAAAAAAAACGAAATTTGATGGAAAACTGATGGAATTATGCTCTCGCGAAGTTAGCAACCTCGGCGATATTTACAAATCAGCGATTTCGACCACTTTGAGCCCTATTTTCGGCTAATTCCGTTGCTCCAGTCTACCAAACTCATAGCTATTTCTTTAGAACTCCATTTTTCCTATCGATTGAGTACAAGAAACTGCCCATTTACCGATTTCAACTACCCAATAATGTGGTCAGAAATTTGCAATTTGGCCAATTTCACGAAAATTAAAAAAACATGACAATTTCAAAATAAGGTCCAGAATGAACAATGCAGACATTCCTGGCTCTAAAATAACATTTTTTTTTGTTCATCAGTCATGTCTCCAGGCCCCTCTGATATTACTCTTGCTTTCCATTTTGAATTTTTATTCAAACAAAAAATAGAAGACTTACTATTATGCAGACTACTGCAATACTGTAATAATTGTATAAATAACATCAACCCAATCATGACTGCATATTAGAATGGCTAGTTGGACATTTATTGGACAATGACATCATTTGTTTACTTTTGAACATTAGCAAAAATCAAACATATCCCCTACTTTGAACTCCATTTCCAGGTTCTTTTTATAGTAAAATCAATCAAAATCACCTCTATTTCTATAATATGCTTTCCATTCTATCAAATGAGACCAAGAAAACATGAATACAATCATAAATACTATATGGAAATAGACCACAAAGTCGGCATTTTAATTAAAAAAATGGTCGGAGTTTTTTTTTTCTCATTATGCACTGCGTGCTCCAGGATTTTTTTTATATGGTGCACACTGACCACACAGACCCATTCTCTCACATGTGGGCCTACCAGCTTTCTCCTGCTTGATTTGAAGCCGCTAGAATTTATGAGTATATATACGTCAAACACGGTACCTCGTAAGACGTATATATACGGCCGCGGCAGTCAAAGGGTTAATTGTGTTTACATAAGAAGAACATAAGAACATAAGAACGAAGGAACACTGCAGAAGGCCTACTGGCCCATGCGAGGCAGGTCCAAGTCTCCTACCGGCTTAAGCCAATGCACCCAACCTAGTCAGGTCAGGTCACATTGACTTAAGGGAGGAACACGGCAACCGACCTGTTAGCACAAGCTATCAGGTCTAACTCACACCCACCCACATCTACTCATGTATTTATCCAACCTATTTTTTAAGCTACACAACGTTCTGGCCTCTATAACGGTACTTGGGAGTTTGTTCCACTCATCCACAACTCTATTACCAAACCAGTACTTTCCTATATCCTTCCTGAATCTGAATTTTTCCAACTTAAAACCATTGCTGCGAGTCCTGTCTAGGCTAGATATTTTCAGCACACTATTTACATCCCCTTTATTTATTCCTGTCTTCCATTTATACACCTCAATCATATCCCCCCTAATTCTACGTCTTTCTAGAGAGTGCAGTTTCAGGGCCCTTAGTCTATCCTCATAAGGAAGGTTTCTGATACATGGGATCATCTTTGTCATCCTCCTTTGTACATTTTCCAGAGAATTTATATCCATTCTGTAATACGGTGACCAAAACTGTGCAGCATAATCTAAATGAGGCCTAACCAAGGATGTATAGAGTTGAAGAACAACCTGAGGACTCCTATTATTTATGCTTCTTGATATGAAGCCAAGGATTCTATTAGCTTTATTGCAAACACTTATGCACTGTTGTCTTGGTTTCAGATTACTGCTAACCAGAACTCCTAAATCTTTTTCGCAATCCGTATTATTAAGATCTACATTATTTAGTTTATATGTGGCATGGTTATTGTCCTGTCCAACATTTAGAACTTTGCATTTGTCTATATTAAACTACATCTGCCACTTCTCCGACCACTGCATCAGTCTATTCAAATCTTCCTGGAGTGCTCGAATGTCCTCGTCAGAATGAATTCGACGGCCTATTTTGGTGTCATCGGCAAACTTGCCGATGTCGCTCTTTATGCCCTCATCTATGTCGTTTATGTAGATTGTGAACAGCAGGGGGCCCAACACTGACCCCTGTGGAACACCGCTCGTGACGCTTCCCCACTCTGATTTCTCTCCATTTATGCAAACTCTCTGCTGCCTATTTGTCAACCATGCCTCTATCCAGGAAAAAATTTCTCCTCCTATTCCATGTGCTTTAATTTTCCTCAATAGTCTCTGATGTGGGACCCTGTCAAAAGCCTTACTGAAGTCCATATACACAATATCATATTCATTACCATGATCTACCTCCTCAAATACCTTAGTGAAAAAAGTTAATAAATTCGTAAGGCAGGAACGCCCCTTTGTAAAACCGTGCTGAGATTCGTTGATTAATTTATGCTTTTCAAGGTGGCTACGAACTGCCTCGGCAATTATTGATTCCATAAATTTTCCCACTATGGAGGTTAGGCTTATTGGTCTATAGTTCGAAGCTAAGGACCTGTCACCTGTTTTGAAAATAGGTATCACATTTGCCATTTTCCACTTATCTGGCACCATGCCAGTTTGTAGTGATATGTTGAAAAGATTAGCCAAAGGTGTGCTAAGCTCCTCTTTACATTCCTTTAGAACCCTTGCATACAGTTCATCAGGGCCTGGGGATTTGTTAGGTTTTAATTTATCTATTTGCCTAAGGACCATGTCACTTGTGACCCTAATAGTGCACAGTTTATTATCGTCCTGTTCTACATAATTTATCATTACTTGTGGGGCTGTGAAATAAGCTGCCATGGGCTCAAAGAAACTTGCTAGCGGTACCCCTGTGGTAAAGAAAGTGAGAAACACCATAGATGTGAAGAAGGAAATAATACAGAGTATGAGATTGGAGTGAGACTTGTTGAGCTTGCCAGGATGTACAGAGGACTGTGGACAGTTATTTTGTGAGACAGAAACAGACGACTGTGGACAGTTATTTTGTGAGACAGAAACAGATGACTGGACAGTTATTTTGTGAGACAGAAAAAGACGACTGTGGAGTTATTTTGTGAGACAGAAACAGTCAACTGTGGAGTTATTTTGTGAGACAGAAACAGACGACTGTGGATAGTTATTTTGTGAGACAGAAACAGAGGACTGTAGACAGTTATTTTGTGAGACAGAAACAGAGGACTGTAGACAGTTATTTTGTGAGACTGGGGTCCAATGACTCTTAAGCTGGTCCTAGTGGCATTAAAATACAGAGAAAGGAAGCAACCCCAGAGAGGGCTTTGATACCGGAAGTCCTCATGGAGGGGGATTCTCCTTCCAAACACTAACCCCAACTCCCTCTCTCCTCCTCCCTATCTTCCAGATGCCATCACCAATCTTCAATAAAGGTAAGTAAAAATGTTATTTTATATTACTATACATAATTAAAGACTATAGCATTTGTTGTGTGTATGTAAAACTGTAATTAATCTCTATAAAATGCATTTTTTGTGTGAATATTTTTGGGTTCCTGGAACGGATTAGTTGTATTTCCATTATTTCTTATGGGAAATATTGCTTCGAATTTCAGACTTTTCGAATTTAGAACTAGCTCCTGGAACGGATTAAGTTCGAAATTTGAGGTTCCACTGTATGTATACATACAGATACAGGTTGGCCATCACTAATCTGGCATCATTGGGACCTGTAGTGTGCCGGATTAGTGAGTTTGCCAGATTACAGAGTGGTTAGGTTAGAATACACTTAATTAACCCCTTGACTGTTGGGGTCGTATATATACATCATGGGAGATACCGTGTTTGACGTATCTATACGCATAAATTCTACCAGCTTTTAAAAGTTAAACTTTTACCAGGTCAACCGAAACCAGCACGCCTGTATGGCCTTCCTAAGACACACAAACCTGGCATCCCACTACGGCCTATCACTTTGGGCATAGGGAGTGCACCACACAGACTAGCCGGCCACCTTGCCAAATACCTTTCAGCGCTTCTGGGCACCATCAGTCAAGCCCACCTCAAACACTCAGGTGACCTTCTCTCCCGAATTTCCAACCTGAATGTCAAAAACAAAAGCATGGCTTCCTTCGATGTCACAGCCCTCTTTACCAACGTTCCTACTGACGCTGCAATCAACATTCTGAGACAGAGGCTCACTGAAAACCACGACCTCCCTTTACCTCTTCTAGATTTCATCAATCTAGTGGAACTTTGTGTTAATTTCAACTTCTTCAAGTATCAGGACAACTGTTACAAACAATGCTTTGGGATGACAATGGGCAGCCCGCTCAGTGCTGTGCTTGCCAACCTCTTCATGGAAAACCTGGAGACAGAGAAATTCAGCACCCTCATTCCCAACACCGTTACCTGGCTAAGATACGTTGATGATATATTGGTTTTCTATCCGAGACGTTTCAATATCCAGGCCCTTCTCAACAAGATCAATGCAGTTGAACCATCAATAAAGTTTACACTTGAACTCGAAAATGATGGCAAATTTCCTTTCCTCGACGTTCTACAAGGACAATCTTATACACTTTTATTCACACCAAGACACCCGCACTAAGAGAGGCGTCCTCATTGGCTTCTTCTTGAGAGCTCTTCGCATCTCCAGCCCTTGTTTTCTAGAAGAAGAATGCACTTACATAACACAAGCCTTTACACGTCTTCAGTTCCCATCTTTCTTCATCCAAGATTGCAGACTCAAGGCACAAGCTATCCTCAACAAACCGCCCATGGAACAGCCCCCTAAACAGTTCCTAGCACTCCCATGTGGCGATGTTGCCACGAATACTCGCCGGGCACTTGCTATGAGTAACATCAACGTTTCCACCATAAACACATCATCTATCAAAGACCTCACTACGAAACGCAGCCCCACACCTCTAACTTCTACAGCAGGCGTCTACACTATCCCCTGTGGGTTCTGTCCCAAGAAATATGTAGGCGAGACAGGCAGAGATCTTGCAGTCCGCCTGAATGAGCATCGAAATGCCTCTAACAGAGACGATGTAAGGTACGCCTGTGTCCTCCACAGAGACTCCACGGGGCATTTGATGAACTGGAATGAGGCACAACTGGTTCTCACCGAACCAGACCTCAGATGCCAACGGTGCCTAGAAGCCTCACTAATCGCCATCACCGACACTATAGAACGCAACACTGGAAACTACAAAATTTCAAAAACATTGGCATACATGATACTTAAGCAGCACCAACCCAACAACACAGGAGTCACATGATTTCATCGTCTACCCGTCCTCATCATAGGTAGAGGTTTTTTGATAAAGACCTGCCTCGCATGAGCCAGTAGGCCTTCTACAGTGTTCCTCCATTCTTATGTTCTTATGACATTCCTCAGGTCACGTGAGTCACATCTCACTCTCCGCCTATATATATAATGTCTTTCTACCTCTGTATGTTAGAAGTGATCAAGGTCCCAGGACCGAAACGTTTTATAATAAATATGTTATAGTGTTTGCTTACGTGTCTTTCTAAACCAACTTGTCGGTATTTATTACCAAGGTTTATAACACTTGCAAGGGTCACATTTTTTGTATACTGCACAGGCCTCTCACACCAAATTCGAAGCCATTAGAATTTATGCTGATACTAAGGTCAAAAAGATAATCTGCAGGTGTTGTTGGTTAAAGAGTAAAGAATTTTGTCAATTTATGAGAATAAGAGTGAGAATTGAAAGGATCAGTTGGAACTCTGGCACCAGAGTCAGGCAACAAGGTACTGCCTTAAGGAAGCACCGGGTTCATGTAAAGATACGTAGACAGGTATATGGATGTGTCAATTAAGGATACCACTAAGCAAGAAAGGGACTTGGGAAGCAGATAAAAGAATAGTTTACAATGTGTAATTACAATTTTGGCTTGCTATGTACAAACAAATGCCGGGGGATTTCGGGCAGTGGGGGAGGGGGAATTCTGAGGAGAAAGAAAAAGAGACCATATATCCTCCTCAATGTCCAAAGAGTCTCATGGCACAGCTTATGCTGCATGGAACCCACTCCCTAACCTATCCTTCATGCCAGCAGACCAGCAATCCAGGACAGGTGCCTCGCATTCACCAAGCCACCTTAGTAGACGAAAGAGAAGGTGACCTGAAACTTACCAAGAGGCATAACCCCTTTGACCTCCAGCCTCCTGGAACTGACAGGCAGCCTCTAATGATCAACCCATCACCTTGAAGACACCCAAAGCTGCCCTCCAGAACTCTGGACAGAAGCTAAGCACATCCCACGATGTTTAGGTTCTTGTAAGCAAATGAACAGTGATAAAATGGAAGAATCAACATTTGGAGCTTTCCCTGATACCTTCCTGTAATGTCTTCTAATCACACTATTTACTCGCAAAATTTCCCAATCAAGAACTTTTGAAATGCACTGTTAACTTTGACTTGCGTGACAACTCTTTTAGTAGCCCTTTCACTGTCAGTGCCATAATATTATGGCTTGCAAGCCAGTGTTGGTGCCATAATATTATGCCAAAATTCTAACGGCTTCAAATCTAGCAGGAGAAAGCTGGTAGACCTACATGTTAGAGAATGGGTCTGTGTGCTCAGTGTGTGCAGTATAAAAAAATCTGGGAGGCCGCAGTGCATTGTGGGAGTGCCAATTCAGTACGCCTTGTTCACCAAGTGTAGTGGTAAGGAATACCTAACTCCCTGTCAAACTGGGACTCTTCTTTTCCGTGCGATAGTTCTAACACAGATGGAAGTGTCAGTGAAGATAAATTTCATGGTTTTGACAAGTTTGTGACAGAAAGCAATGCCCAGGATACCAGATACAGATAGCGAAAAGGGAATATGGTGTGGGTGGTGGGGAAGACAGCGTGGGTTGTGGGGAAGACAGCGTGGGTTGTGGGGAAGACAACGTAGATGGTGGGGAAGATGGTGTGGGTGCTGGGGAAGGCAGCTTGGGTGATTGAGAAGACAGTGTGTAGGTAAGTTTATTCAGGTATACACAAATACAGTTACATAGATTATCATACATAGCAGCATATGTGTAGAGATCCTAGGATAACCCAAAAAAGTCAGTGACTTATTTCCAGCATAGGTCATGGGGAAGACAGTGTGGGTGGTGGGGAAGATGGTGTGGGTAATGAGTAATGTTACAACTGGGATGGATAATATACACACGGCAGCAGGTGGTGGTGCAATGCGTCATGTGGCACCAGCGGCACCCCAGGATGGTAGCCATGCTGTTGACTCCGCACATCCACAACAAAGGCCACCTTCAACTACACACGCCACAACAACTTGCACAACCACAACCACCTGTCAATATCCAGTACCCACCAGCAGACCACATCTGGGACTGGCTGCAGGATGTCCATCAGTGCCAACGAGTGGATATATATACATTATGCATTATACTGGTCTCACAGACCACAAAAGTTACTTGAAAAAATAAAATATTAGAAAAGAAAAAATAGAATAAAAGTAAAAACAATATTTCCGAATGAGTGGTAGTTGCTGATGTTGCCATCCAAGGTTCACCTTCTGTCAATGTCACGCTTCTATACTATCTTGGTAAATAATGATTGCAAAAAAAATTTTTCTTTTAAAACACTCAGAAAAATATTCTTAAGATTTTGTTAAGAAAAAATAATTTTGTTTAATATTTTTCGACACTGATATAACTACTTCCTTGGATGAATTCTCATGTGTTTTACTAAATTACGTTTATCTACATATTCTTTTGCACACACTAAACACCGAAATGGTTTTTCTCCTGTATGGACGCGTATGTGTTTTTTTAAATGAAATTTTCTCCTAAAGTCTTTTAGACATATTGAACAATGGTATGGTTTCTCTCCAGTATGAATTTTTATGTGGTCTACTAAAGTATTTTTTTGGGTGAAGGCTTTTAGACACTCTGAGCACTGATATGGTTTTTCTCCAGTATGAATTCTCATGTGAGTTATTAAAGCAGATTTATCTGAAAAGGATTTAAGACATAAATAACACTGACATGGTTTTTCTCCAGTGTGAACTTTTGTGTGATCTATTAAAGAAGATTTGCTTGAAAACCTCTTTGAACACTCTGAACACTTGAATGGCTTTTCACCAGTATGAATTCTCATATGTATTAATAAAGTAGATGTCTGGTTAAAATTTTTTAGACACACTGAACATTGATATGGTTTCTCTCCAGTATGAATTCTCATATGTTTTATTAAATTAGACTTCTCATAAAAGTCTTTTTGACACTCTAGGCATTTAAATGGTCTCTCCCCAGTATGAGTTTTTATGTGGTTTATCAAACTAGATTTTCGTAAAAAACCTTTTACACACTCTGAACACTGAAATGGCTTCTTTTCATCATGAACTCTCGCATGTTTTGTTAAATCGGATTTTTGGTAAAAGTCTTTTAGACATTCCAAACAGTGAAATGGCTTCTCTCCAGTATGGATTTTCATGTGGTTCATTAAACTAGACTTTTGGGTAAAACCTTTATGACACTCTAAACACCGAAATGGTTTCTCTCCAGTATGAACTCTCATGTGTTTTATTAAACAAGAATTATATGAAAAGACTTTTAGACATAATGAACATGGAAATGTTTTTTTACCATTAACAATAATAATATTTGATGTTCCCTGAGATTTTTGTTTAAAATCTTCTAGACTCTGATGCAGTTTGTCTTCTCCATGAATTATTAGTCTTCTTTCAACAGAATCTTTTTCAATTATTTCAGACATATTGATTAACTTAAAAAGAACAAAGGCACACTGGGGTAGGCTTAGTAGCCCATAATAAGTAAGTCCAAGCAACACCCACCAAAACCCTCTTATGTACTTTTTATTTATTTATTTATTTATTTAATAATTTGAACATACAGAGGTACAAAAAATACAGGTAAGAGCAGCATGCCAAAGCCACTTGTATGCATAGCATTACGGGCTGGCTTAAAATTAACTTAACCCTTAAATGGTCCAAATGTATGTATACGTTTTTTCAACATCTGAAAGTATGTAAAAAAATGTAGATCTTTTTTGTTTTACATTTGAAAACGTGTAAAAAAACTTTTATCTATATTTTTTTTTGTTATATTTGAAAATATGTAAAAAAAAAATAGATCTACTTTTGGAGCACTACGGATTTGAACGTCAATCTGTTTGGACCGTTTAAGGGTTAATATTAACTAAGCAATGATGTAATCAGTGATAAAACATTATTGTAAACAGATAACAATAAAGCACAAACGAGTACTTCTTTCTTTTTAAAACTACTTAAGGTTTTAGCTACTAGGGAGTTTGTTCCACTCAGTCACAACTCTGTTACCAAACAATAATCTTCCATATGAATAGATTTTAGAGAATGTTTGACTATATTGATAACTAATATTTCTTTAATATTATATTACAATATTATTATAAACTTGGGGAAGTCTAAACCAGTACTGGTTATTCAAGTGTTTGAGAAATGTGTGGGGTGATTAGAGGAACAGGATAGCTCCAATTTCTAGGATCAAGAGCCTTTCACAGGCAACACCTCCACTGACGGGTTCTTTATTGCTGTACATAATTCCAAATGTTGTTCTTAAAGCTTTCACAAAAGTTTTAAAAAATGTATATCGATATTTTGTATAATCTATCATGCATTATAAAAAATAATTCATAATAATTATCAGAGTTACTTAGCTATATTCTCACCAGAATTCTTAGTGCTTCATATACAGTTTAGTCACTGCTACAATATTTTCTCTACTAGTCTTGGTACTTACCATACACTCAAATAATTAATGGTCTTACCTTGGGTAAACTGATGCATGACATGCACAATGTACATTTTAGTACATGTACATTTTAGTACTAAGTACACATACTGGTTATTTAGGTCAGACATTTATATGACAACTTCAGGTACGTCTTGCTACTTCTACTTACACTTAGGTCACACTACACATGCATGTACAAGCATATATATACACACACTCCTCTGGTCTTTCTTCTATTTTCTAACTAGTTCTTGTTCTTGTTTATTTCCGCTTATCTCCATGGGGAAGTGGAACAGAATTCTTCCTCTGTAAGCCATGCATGTCATAAGAGGCAACTAAAACGCCGGGAGCAAGGGGTTAGTAACCCCTTCTCCTGTATTTATTACTAAATTTAAAAGGAAAAACTTTTGTTTTTCCTATCGTGGCACCTCGTGTCGGTGGGATATGGCCAGTTTGTTGAAAGAAAGAAAGAAGATTAATTTAACAATGAGCAGTGAATGTAAGATTGCATTAAGTTCTCATTAACAAATTACCTACTTTTTCAGGTCATGTATTAATATTGTTCTTATTGGCTTATTAAAGACTCTTGTTTTAACTACATTAGTTTAAGACACATTTTGGTAAAACTATTACAAAAGTATATTATTCAGACAATCTTTCCACCATATGTCATACTAGTAACTCTTCCTCCTCCTCATGTATAAATTATTAAATGTACCTCTTTTATGGGTCACTCAGGTCACCCTGCCTTCACGTGGTAGAGACATCTGGTGTGTTATAAAAAAATTAAGAAAATATTATTAATTTATCTGGGAGCATTGACATAAGTTTCTGACAGATAAAGATAAACGAGAGGCATAAACTAATTGATGTGCAGATAAGACAGATAGGAAATTATTTACTTGAAATAATGCAGTTACCTTTCTTGCAACTGTAAAGTGATCAAATAAGCAGTACCTTCCCCATAATAATAGTTATAACAGTCAGATAAATAGTAACTTATGCATAATATTAGTTAGACATTTCTTACAACAGCACAATAGTTACATAAACTGTATTATCCCCATAACACCAGTTATACAGTGGACCCCCGCATAACGATTACCTCCGAATGTGACCAATTATGTAAGTGTATTTATGTAAGTGCGTTTGTACGTGTATGTTTGGGGGTCTGAAATGGACTAATCTACTTCACAATATTTCTTATGGGAACAAATTCGGTCAGTACTGGCACCTGAACATACTTCTGGAGTGAAAAAATATCGTTAACCGGGGGTCCACTGTATTTGCAATACTCATCCACATCACTTAATTCATCAATACAATACTGAAAGAATTAAAGATATTATACCCCTTTTTCAATTTATCTTAAACACACTTGGGTGATAAATTTAAAAAAAATCTCTAAATGAAATCAGAGAAAATGCTTTACCTGACAATCTGGATGAGGAGAATGAATAACAGAATTCTGTTAAACCTGAGGGAGGAACAATATTCTTACCATGGGAGAGTAACACTAGAGTATTACCTTTTTATTTGGCCTAATTAGTACTCCTTCCCAAGGGAAGTGAATTGACATGTGAAGCAATGAGGTTCTAGGCCTAAGGTAGGGTGGTGCACAATTTCTTGTTAGTAATATCAATGATTGTTTAGACTCGCACTCAAACAGTCCTTAACAAAACACTACGAAAGTTATGATGAAAGTCATAAGACAAGTGTCTTACAATGTGCCACTCATAACATACTAAAAGTACATCAAAATCATTCCATTACAGAGTTTTTTTACCATATACTGGTCTTGTCACTGGATATGTTGAATTTGTAACACTGATTACATATTATTGTCATTATTTCTATTATAAGTACAGTATTTATTCTACCTGCATGAACTTTATGACACTGAGTACTGACACTACAAGTGTACTTTCTCTGGTTCAAGAATGACCTTCAGTACTGACACTACAAGTGTACTTTCTCTGGTTCAAGAATGACCTGCAGTACTGACACTACAAGTGTACTTTCTCTGGTTCAAGAATGACCTGCAGTACTGACACTACAAGTGTACTTCCTCTGGTTCAAGAATGACCTGTAGTACTGACACTACAAGTGTACTTCCTCTGGTTCAAGAATGACCTGTAGTACTGACACTACAAGTGTACTTTCTCTGGTTCAAGAATGACCTGCAGTACTGACACTTACAAGTGTACTTCCTCTGGTTCAAGTATGACCTGCAATAAACCAGTGATACATTAAATGTATTATACATAATATTTTTCCGATAAAATCATTTGTTAACCTTACCACGGTATGGGCGGGAACTGAACTCACTACTAGTCAATCGAATTCAATTCCCACCTGTACCGTGGTTTCTTTCTAGAAACAAACATATATAATCTCGGCTGGCTGCAGTTTGGTAAATGTTTCCATACCATTTGTTTCATGGTTTCATTACTATATAAGCTGCTTGTGGAGGCTGGTATTCAAATGGGAGGTGGTTAAAATTAGCCTTGAGCTTAACACTACCACGAATGTCCACAGATCATAAATAACACCTAGCTCTGCCGTGTGTGTGATCTTTGAAGGATCGCTGATTAACTGGGTAAGGCAAAATGAATGTTGTTCAGTCTCTTGAGGTAGGAGAATGTGTCGTAGGATCTAATCTCGGCTGGCCAGAGTTTGGTAAATGTTTCAATACCACTTTTTTCACGGTTTCAAAAAATATATATACAGTGGACCCCCGCATAGCGAACTTAATCCGTGCAAGAGGGCTGGTCGTTATGCGAAATGTTCGCTATGCGAATTAATTTTCCCCATAAGAAATAATGGAAATAAAATTAATCCGTGCAAGACACCCAAAAGTATGAAAAAAAATTTTTTTTACCACAAAAAAATGTTAATTTTAGTACACACAAACTGAAAAAGGCATGCACAATTACATGACACTTACTTTTATTGAAGATCTGGTGATGATTGATGGGATGGGAGGAGGGGAGAGAGAGTGTTAGTGTTTAGAAGGGGAATCCCCTTCCATTAGGACTTGAGGTAGCAAGTCCTTTTCTGGGGTTACTTCCCTTCTTCTTTTAATGCCACTAGGACCAGCTTCAGAGTCACTGGACTTCTTTCGCACAACATATCTGTCCATAGTGGCCTGTACCTCTCGTTCCTTTATGACTTTCCTAAAGTGTTTCACAACAGTGTCATTGTAATAGTCACCAGCACGGCTTGCAATAGCTGTGTGAGGGTGATTTTCATCAAAAAAGGTTTGCACTTCAAGCCATTTTGCACACATTTCCTTAATCTTTGAAGTAGGCAATTCCTTCAATTTCTCTCTCCCCTCCTTTGAACCAGTTTCCCCAGGTCTGGCCTCTTGCTCTTGAAGTTGATCTATCAGCTCATCAGTGGTTAGTTCTTCATTGTCCTCCTCCACCAACTCTTCCACATCCTCCCCACTAACCTCCAACCCCAAGGACTTCCCCAATTCCACAATTGATTCCTCAACTGGTATACTACTCCTCTCAGGGTTAGCCTCAAACCCTTCAAAATCCCTTTTGTCTACACATTCTGGCCACAGTTTCTTCCAAGCAGAGTTCAAGGTTCTCTTAGTCACTCCCTCCCAAGCCTTACCTATAAGGTTTACACAACTGAGGATATTAAAGTGATCCTTCCAAAACTCTTTTAGAGTCAATCCAGTGTCTGTGGTCACTTCAAAGCACTTTTGAAACAGAGCTTTTGTGTACAGTTTCTTGAAGTTGGAAATGACCTGCTGGTCCATGGGCTGCAGGAGAGGAGTGGTATTAGGAGGCAAAAACTTCACCTTAATGAAGCTCATGTCCCCATAAAGTCGCTCTGCCACGTCTGTAGGATGACCAGGGGCATTGTCTAACACCAGGAGGCACTTAAGGTCTAATTTCTTTTCAGTTAGGTAATCTTTCACATTGGGGGCAAATGCATGGTGTAACCAGTTATAGAAAAATTCCCTAGTGACCCATGCCTTACTGTTTGCCCTCCACAGCACACACAAATTATCCTTGAGGACATTCTTTTGCCTGAACGCTCTGGGAGTTTCAGAGTGATACACTAATAAAGGCTTAACTTTGCAATCACCAGTAGCATTGGCACACATCAACAAAGTAAGCCTGTCTTTCATAGGCTTATGTCCTGGGAGTGCCTTTTCCTCCTGAGTAATGTAGGTCCTGCTTGGCATTTTCTTCCAGAACAGGCCTGTTTCATCACAAACACTTGTTCAGGTTCCAGTCCTTCAGTTTCTATGTACTCCTTGAATTCATGCACATATTTTTCAGCCGCTTTGTGGTCCGAACTGGCAGCCTCACCATGCCGTATCACACTATGGATGCCACTACGCTTCTTAAATCTCTCAAACCAACCTTTGCTGGCCTTAAATTCACTCACATCATCACTAGTTGCAGGCATTTTTTTAATTAAATCATCATGCAACTTCCTAGCCTTTTCACATATGATCGCTTGAGAGACGCTATCTCCTGCTAGCTGTTTTTCATTTATCCACACCAATAAGAGTCTCTCAACATCTTCCATCACTTGCGATCTTTGTTTCGAAAACACAGTTAAACCTTTGGCAACAACAGCTTCCTTGATTGCCGTTTTCTTGCCCACAATAGAAGCGATGGTTGATTTTGGTTTCTTGTACAACCTGACCAGGTCGGTGATACGTACTCCACTTTCATACTTATCAATGATTTCTTTCTTAATTTCAATGGGTATTCTTACCCTTTGAGGTGTAGGGTTGGCACTAGAAGCTTTCTTGGGGCCCATGGTCACTTATTTTCCACAAACAGCACCGAAAACACTGTAATAATACGAAATATTCCGAGTGTATGCTTGAATGTTACCGCGGAGGCTAGCTGGTAAACAATGGGACGGGCGGCACATGTGAGGCTGGCTGAGGGCCCACATTGGACGCGTCTCGGACGAAGTTCGCTGAGCGGGTTTTTGTCTACTATGCGGGGCAAAATTTTAGCGAACAAAGCGTTCGCTATGCGGAATGTTCGCTATGCAAGGCGTTTGCTATGCGGGGGTCCACTGTATATATATAAATATAAATATATATAAATATATAAATATATATATATATATATATATATATATATATATATATATATATATATATATATATATATATATATATATATATATATATATATATATAAAATATATATAAATAAATAAATATATATATATATATATATATATATACATATATATGTATAAATAACATACATATACATATAAATATATTTTTTTTTTTATTATCACACCGGCCGATTCCCACCAAGGCAGGGTGGCCCGAAAAAGAAAAACTTTCACCATCATTCACTCCATCACTGTCTTGCCAGAAGGGTGCTTTACACTACAGTTTTTAAACTGCAACATTAACACCCCTCCTTCAGAGTGCAGGCACTGTACTTCCCATCTCCAGGACTCAAGTCCGGCCTGCCGGTTTCCCTGAATCCCTTCATAAATGTTACTTTGCTCACACTCCAACAGCACGTCAAGTATTAAAAACCATTTGTCTCCATTCACTCCTATCAAACACGCTCACGCATGCCTGCTGGAAGTCCAAGCCCCTCGCACACAAAACCTCCTTTACCCCCTCCCTCCAACCCTTCCTAGGCCGACCCCTACCCTGCCTTCCTTCCACTACAGACTGATACACTCTTGAAGTCATTCTGTTTCGCTCCATTCTCTCTACATGTCCGAACCACCTCAACAACCCTTCCTCAGCCCTCTGGACAACAGTTTTGGTAATCCCGCACCTCCTCCTAACTTCCAAACTACGAATTCTCTGCATTATATTCACACCACACATTGCCCTCAGACATGACATCTCCACTGCCTCCAGCCTTCTCCTCGCTGCAACATTCATCACCCACGCTTCACACCCATATAAGAGCGTTGGTAAAACTATACTCTCATACATTCCCCTCTTTGCCTCCAAGGACAAAGTTCTTTGTCTCCACAGACTCCTAAGTGCACCACTCACTCTTTTTCCCTCATCAATTCTATGATTCACCTCATCTTTCATAGACCCATCCGCTGACACGTCCACTCCCAAATATCTGAATACGTTCGCCTCCTCCATACTCTCTCCCTCCAATCTGATATTCAATCTTTCATCACCTAATCTTTTTGTTATCCTCATAACCTTACTCTTTCCTGTATTCACCTTTAATTTTCTTCTTTTGCACACCCTACCAAATTCATCCACCAATCTCTGCAACTTCTCTTCAGAATCTCCCAAGAGCACAGTGTCATCGGCAAAGAGCAGCTGTGACAACTCCCACTTTGTGTGTGATTCTTTATCTTTTAACTCCACGCCTCTTGCCAAGACCCTCGCATTTACTTCTCTTACAACCCCATCTATAAATATATTAAACAACCACGGTGACATCACACATCCTTGTCTAAGGCCTACTTTTACTGGGAAAAAATTTCCCTCTTTCCTACATACTCTAACTTGAGCCTCACTATCCTCGTAAAAACTCTTCACTGCTTTCAGTAACCTACCTCCTACACCATACACTTGCAAATATATAAATATATATATATATATATATATATATATATATATATATATATATATATATATATATATATATTCTAGGTAGTAGGTTGGTAGACGGGAGGTACTACCGTCCTGCCAAGTGAGTGTAAAACGAAAGCCTGTAATTGTTTTACATGATGGTAGGATTGCTGGTGTCTTTTGTCTGTCTCATAAACATGCAAGATTTCAGGTATGTCTTGCTACTTCTACTTACACTTAGGTCACACTGTACATACATGTACAAGCATATATATACACCCCTCTGGGTTTCCTTCTATTTTCTTTCTAGTTCTTGTTCTTGTTTATTTCCTCTTATGTCCATGGGGAAGTGGAACAGAATTCTTCCTCCGTACCCCATGCGTGTTGTAAGAGGCAACTAAAATGCCGGGAGCAAGGGGCTAGTAACCCCTTCTCCTGTATATATTACTAAATGTAAAAGGAGAAACTTTTGTTTTTCCTTTGGGCCACCCCGCCTCGGTGGGATACGGCCGATGTGTTGAAAGAAAGAAATATATATAGAGATATATATATATATAGATATATATATATATATATATATATATATATATATATATATATATATACACCTACCATCCGACTTACGGCCAAGCTTGGTTCCGACCAACCGGTCGTAAGTCGAAATGGACGTAAGTCGAACCTTCAAAAATTGCTGACATATTGGGTAGGGCATAATGTCAAAACTTTCCTATATAAACTACCTACATAATACTGTAATGTAATGTACAATCATTATTTCATTCATTTTACCATAATTTACTTCCATTGTTGTATTTTAATTATTTATGTACTGTATATAATGTATACATGGTATTGTAAATTTTACATCGCATACAGTATCATATGTTACTATTATCTTTATGTATTGTCGACACAGTGGAATGGGAGAATACCACTGGTAGTGTCACCCTGCCAGAATGTTGTACAACATTCTGGCAGGGTGACACTATACCCTAAGTAAAGAGAAACAACTCTGGAACATGTGTAATACGTATCCGGCTGGCTGGGTGGGTGGCCGGGTCTGTGGTTGGCCAGGTGGGTGAGTGGGTGGCTGGCTGGATGGGTGGCTGGATTGGTGGCTGGATGGGTGGCTGGATGGGTGGCTGGCGGCTGGGTGGGTGGGTTGGTGGCTGGCGGCTGGGTGGGTGGGTTGGTGGCTGGCTGGCTGGGTGGGTTGGTGGGTGGGTGGGTGGGTGGCTGGCTGGGTGGGTGGGTGAGTGGGTGGCTGGGTTGCTGGATGGGTGGGTGGGTGGCTGGATGGGTGGGTGGGTGGGTGGGTGGGTGGGTGGCTGGATGGGTGGGTGGGTAGTTGGCTGACTGGCTGACTGAATGTGGCTGTCTCTCTGTATCTCTCTTTGTATCTCTCTCTCTCACTGGTACACGTAAGTCAAGTTATCAAACATAGTATAAATTACCTAGGATAACCCAAAAAATCCAGACAAAGTGCTATACAGTGGATCTGTGCTCCAGTGCCCTAAATTAATAATAATATTAATAATTATTATTATTACAATAATACATATGTACTAATATTAATATTATTATTATTAAGCTATAATATAATAATCGTGTCCACTCATTACTTACCTTAAAATATCTGTAGTTTTAATGTAGAGTGAGAGGTGAGTAGACAAGATTAAATGAATAAATGAGAGAGAGAATGAGAATGTAGAATGTTCACGTTTGTAAACAAACGTTGTTGTTGTTGTTGTTACCAGCCCGGACATGAACGGTTCCTGTTCACTGTCAAGCCGACCAGAAAAACATCTCATATTTGTTAATTTATATGTTATGTAGTATGTTTATTATATAATTTTGAAAAAAAAATCATAGATGGATTAAGCAAAATGTCTATACAGTGGACCCCCGGTTAACGAACTTTTTTCATTCCAGTAGTATGTTCAGGTGCCAGTACTGACCGAATTTTTTCCCATAA
Organism: Cherax quadricarinatus; assembly: GCF_038502225.1. Taxonomy (NCBI): domain Eukaryota; kingdom Metazoa; phylum Arthropoda; class Malacostraca; order Decapoda; family Parastacidae; genus Cherax; species Cherax quadricarinatus. Next base: position 11,501,040 of record NC_091385.1, read on the forward strand.
GGAATATTGTGAAGTAGATTAGTCCATTTCAGACCCCCAAACATACACGTACAAATGCACTTACATAATTGGTCGCATTTGGAGGTGATCGTTAAGCGGGGGTCCACTGTATTAACGTTTTATACATATTTAATGTGCCTCAGTGATTATTATTATTGTTATTATCATTATTAATATGGCATCTTCAAGACCAAGTACACTCTTAATGAGTGACTCTGAGACAGACAAGCAGACAAAGACAGACACACACATAGACAGAAAGACAGACACACAGGTAGACAGACACACAGGTAGACAGACACAGGTAGACAAAGACAGACACAGGTAGACATAAAGACAGACACAGGTAGACAGAAAGACACACAGGTAGACAGAAAGACAGACACAGGTAGACAGAAAGACACACAGGTAGACAGAAAGACAGACACACAGGTAGACATAAAGACACACAGGTAGACAGAAAGACACACAGGTAGACAAAGACAGACACACTAGTAGACAGACAGATAAACAGACACACAGAGATACAGGCAGACAGATACAGACAGGTTTATGTGCAACAGTGAAAACAAATAGAGAGTTCGAGAGTAAGAGCCTTTCTTGCCACAATCTCCAGTGCAAGATTCAGACTTCATCTTAGGGGCCATGGTGAAATTTACTGTCCAGTTAGTACAGTTAATACAGTATGATGCTGCTGATGGGGCAGGGTTACTCAAACTGATGCTGCCTGCATGACACATTGCCGCCGAGAGTATTGTCAAATATTGTACAGCGGTGTGCATCAGCCGGCCCAGCCCAGCTGCCAGATGCACAGTCGTAAGTCGAGTGGATGTATGTCGAGCAGGTTTTAAGTCGGATGGTAGGTGTGTGTGTGTGTGTGTGTGTGTGTGTGTGTATATATATATATATATATATATATATATATATATATATATATATATATATATATATATATATATATATATATATATATATATATATATATATATATATGCAAAACAACCACTCTGAAAGAATAGAGAAATTCCAAGCGCTTTCGTGACTACTCACATTATCAAGGAACATAGTTCCTTGATAATGTGAGTAGTCACGAAAGCGCTTGGAATTTCTCTATTCTTTCAGAGTGGTTGTTTTGCATATTCTGAAATCACCTGTTTACTGTGATCTTATTGCATATATATATATATATATATATATATATATATATATATATATATATATATATATATATATATATATATATATACATACACACACACACACAGGTAGTAAGTTGGTCCTAGGTAGTAGGTTGGTAGACAGCAACCACCCAGGGAGGTACTACCGTCCTGCCAGGCAAGTGTGAAATGAAAGCCTGTAATTGTTTTGCATGATGGTAGGATTGCTGGTGTCCTTTTTTCTGTCTCATAAATATGCAAGGTTTCAGGTACGTCTTGCTACTTCTACTTACACTTAGGTCACACTACACATACATGTACAAGCATATATATATACACACCCCTCTGGGTTTCCTTCTATTTTCTTTCTAGTTCTTATTCTTGTTTATTTCCTCTTATCTCCATGGGGAAGTGGAATAGAATTCTTCCTCCGTAAGCCATGCGTGTTGTAAGAGGCGACTAAAATCCCGGGAGCAAGGGGCTAGTAACCTCTTCTCCTGTATATATTACTAAATGCAAAAGGATGAGGATGTACTTGTGCCTATTCTCATGGGAGACTTAGGTCTCAGACACTCCCTAAAGAGGGAGCCAAGGCCGGGCCACCACTTGGAAAAGGCCCGGGCCGGGAGAATACCTGCGAATCTTTAATAATAATAATTCACTCTAAAAATGGTGTGTTGCTTTTTGTTTATTCTGAACTAACTTGTACAACTTGTACACAATGTAAGAGTATTTGTATTGTGAGGTAATTATTATTAAAATAAAAAAATATTGAGGTAAATGTTTTACAAACTCTTACAAATGGACGTGAATGAACTAAAAGTAGACACATATTAATATGCATTTCGCCTGACCAAGTGATCGTCCACTACCTGTTCAGTTTGTGTTCTTACATTGTCTCAACTCTGTATCTCATTCTCTCTCTCGTTTACTCTTTCGTTAACTAGTTGGCTCTCATTGACGATGGCATCTAAGGTTAGCTGTAATAAAAAGAGAAGTCGTAAGCCTCTTGCTTTAAGTGCCAAGTTAGAGGATGATGGTGTGCCATTTTGATTTTATTCAATAAACACCCTGCCACTCACCTCTCACACATTAATATTAATATTTTAAGGTAAGTAATAAGTACTCTGTGTGTATCTTACCTTTTATTGTGTTTTTAATGTCTATTTCTATTGCTAACTTAATATAAGTTAGTGTAAACTTATTGTCTGGCATATTTTATATGCTCTGATAATAATACTTGTGGAGCTGTGTGGTAGCCGGGTGGAGGGACAACGTTATGTTTTCTCTGTTCAGCCATCAGAGAAAACGTGTATGAATCTGCATTTGGCCCACCCACTCCCCCACTCCGCTTTTGTTTACAATTTTCGGCATGAATTATTCATTACTTCTACCTTCGTTTATGATGGCATCTAAAGGTAGTTGTTAGAAATTATTAAATTCAGTGAACAAGGCATGTCGATGTTAATAATATGGCTCTGGGCCACAGTGTAGGTAGCCGGTAGGTGTAGCCCAGGCTACACCTACCGGCTACCTACACTGACTTTATACAAATAAATACTACTCACCTCTCTTCCTATATTAAGACTACACATATTTTAAGGTAAATAATGAGTGTACTGTATGTGCATTTTACCTCTCTGGGATGTTTTAAATATCGTATATTAAGTATGAGACGGGGAGCCAGTGCTACCTACACCTGGGCTACCTGCACCTGACTTCCTACAAATAAGTACTACTCACCTCTCTCCCTACATTAAGATTACAAATACTTTTAAGATAAGTAATGAATTTACTGTGACTGTATTTTACTTTGTGTGTTTTTAATGCCTAGTTCTATTACTAACTTAATATAATTTAGTGTAAACTTGTTGTCTGGCATTTATATGCATTTATAAATGGAAAAAAATGGAGTTCTGCCTTCTGGAGATGTCTGCTTTCCGGCGACAGCCTGGAACCTAACCTACCGTATAAGTGGGGCTCTACTGTATGTATATGTATATATGTATATATATATATATATACACACACACACACACACAGGTAGTAAGTTGGTCCTAGGTAGTAGGTTGGTAGACAGCAACCACCCAGGGAGGTACTACCGTCCTGCCAGGCAAGTGTGAAATGAAAGCCTGTAGTTGTTTTACATGATGGTAGGATTGTTGGTGTCTTTTTTCTGTCTCATAAACATGCAAGATTTCAGGTATGTCTTGCTACTTTCACTTACACTTAGGTCTATTTTCTTAAGAGTTTTTGTTCTTATTTATTTCCTTTTATTTCCATGGGGAAGTGGAACAGAATTCTTCCTACGTAAGCCATGCGTGTCTTAAGAGGCGACTAAAATGCCAGGAACAAGGGGCTAGTAACCCCTTCTCCTGTATACATCACTAAGGATCAGTACTTACTGAGATATAAGGCTGTGAAGTTGGCGCTGGATGCTCACCTGACGGCAACATGGAGTCGTTCCACTTGCAGAAATGTTGCCGATATAGTTTTTTTCCTCTCATTTTTATTTAATTTATATAATTTTCATGTTCTGATAATTACAATTTGTAGCAGTTCTTGTGATTTCATAGCTAATGTTTGTTCTGACACATATTAGGTACTGAAATTGTACTCAGATAGTCACAAACACACTGACAGGTGAACATTTTCACCTGCCTTGGTCACATACTGTTGTCTAGAAATATATACGAAGTATTTATAGGTCCCAGCAATGTTTTAGACATGCTGGGGTATATATGAAACTCCTTGAAGTACAGTGTAAGACAAGTGTCACTCCACTGCAGACAGTGCATTAGTGGAGTGACATTTGATGATCGTGCACTGCCTTGGCTTTATTTGTTTGCACTGTTACACATAAACATATCTGTCTGTCTGTCTAGCTCTGTCTCTGTTTATCTCTGTCTCTGCTTATCTGTCTTTCTGTCTCTCTGTCTGCTTGTCTCTCTCTGTCTCGGAGAGAGCCTTTCATGAATCAACAGGTATTACACATGACAAGAGTCATCACGTCTGATTCCTGAACAAGTGAAAATGCATATTACTTGGCAGTCATGCTTATTATGCCTTATGTCTACAAGCACAGTATAGCACTTTGTCTGGATTTTTTTTTGGGTTAGCCTAGGTAATTTACACTATATATAATAACAGTACAGTGGACCCCCGGTTTACAATATTATTTCATTCCAGAAGTATGTTCAGGTGCCAGTACTGACTGAATTTGTTCCCATAAGGAATACAGTGGACCCCCGCATAACAATCAGCTCCCAACTCGGCCAATTATGTAAGTGTATTTTTGTAAGTGCTTTTGTAGGTGTATTTTTAGGGGTCTGAAACGGACTAATCTAATTCACAATATTTCTTATGGGAACAAATTCGGTCTATAACGGCACCCAAACAGACTTCTGGATTGAAAAAATATTGTTATGCGGGGGTTATGCGGGATGACACTACCAGTGGTATCAAAATTGAAAGGATGTTGCAGAAATGTTACACATGGGTAATTATTGAGGTTTTTCATATTTCCTCAACCACTTGTGGCCACATCCATCTCAAAGCCGCTAAACTGAGGGTCAACATCACTTTCCTCTTAAAAGGGGAGTGTTAAATAACTCAGGGAATCTGTCTCATGTCCCACCATTATTGTACAAGAGAGCGGCCCATGTCCTCTCGTATACTATCTCATTACTTTTTAACAAGTCACTAGAAACTAGCACCTTCCCGAAACTACTCAAGACGGCAAGGGTTACACCAATACATAAAGGTGGTGACCCTACAGATTTAAACAACTATAGGCCAATATCAAACTTACCATTGCTATCCAAAATCTTTGAGAAACTCATGCACAGGAGACTATATTCATTTATAACGGCACAAAACATACTCAACCCCTGCCAATTTGGATTCAGAAAAAATAAAAGCACTAACGATGCAATCATAAAAATGCTAGATCTGCTTTACACAGCATTGGAAAATAAGGAATATCCACTAGGAATTTTTATTGACCTAAGAAAAGCTTTTGACACAGTAGACCACAGCATCCTACTCCACAAACTTGACCACTATGGTATAAGAGGCCATGCGCTTGCATATTTCAAATCTTACCTTACTAATAGGTATCAGTATGTCACCATTAAAGACACAGCATCAACAACACAGCCACTTGATACTGGAGTTCCGCAGGGAAGTGTCCTTGGTCCCCTGCTCTTCCTCATATACATCCATGATCTTCCAAACCTATCTCAACACCTGAACCCCATTCTCTTTGCTGACGACACGACTTATGTCATCTCTCACCCTAATCTTGCCACCCTCAACACCATTGTTAATGAGAAGCTGATCAAAATATCGACTTGGATGACAGCCAATAAACTTACGCTTAACGCTGACAAAACCTACTACATTATGTTTGGTAACAGAGCAGGAGATGCGCAAATTAACATTAAGATCGACAACACTCTAATTGCCAGGCATAATGAGGGCAAATTCCTAAGCCTATACCTCGACAACAACCTGAACTTCAGCACCCATATCCAACACATAACCAAAAAAGTATCCAAAATGGTTGGGATCCTCTCCAAGATACGATACTATGTGCCGCAAACTGCCCTTCTCACACTATACCATTCACTTATATATCCATACCTCACCTATGCTATCTGTGCTTGGGGTTCAACTGCAGCAACACACCTAAAGCCAATAATAACCCAACAAAAAGCTGCAGTAAGAATAATCACTAAATCCCATCCCTGGCAACACCCCCCCCCCCCCACTCTTCATAGATCTAAACTTACTCCCTGTTCAGTACATCCACACTTACTACTGTGCAATCTACATCTACAGGACCTTAAATTCCAATATTAACCTTGACCTAAAATGCTTTCTTGATAGTTGTGACAGAACCCACAGGCACAACACCAGACACAAACATCTCTATGACATTCCCCGTGTCCGACTAAACCTTTACAAAAATTCAATGTATGTCAAAGGCCCTAAAACTGGAACACCCTACCTGAAAATTCTAAAACTGCAGACACATTCATCACCTTCAAAACTACCATCAGAAAACATCTTATCTCCCTGATACACCCTGTCAACTAATTATACGAATACCACCTGGTGGTTCACACTTACACTCACTCACCCATTTGACCATAAACAGAAATATCAATCTCAATCTCAAAAAAATGAATCTTAACTAGTCATAAGTTGGCCTGTGATACTCCAATACTGAAACTATGTTATTATTATTATTATTATCACACTGGCCGATTCCCACCAAGGCAGGGTGGCCCGAAAAAGAAAAACTTTCACCATCATTCACTCCATCACTGTCTTGCCAGAAGGGTGCTTTACACTACAGTTTTTAAACTGCAACATTAACACCCCTCCTTCAGAGTGCAGGCACTGTACTTCCCATCTCCAGGACTCAAGTCCGGCCTGCCGGTTTCCCTGAATCCCTTCATAAATGTTACTTTGCTCACACTCCAACAGCATGTCAAGTATTAAAAACCATTTGTCTCCATTCACTCCTATCAAACATGCTCATGCATGCCTGCTGGAAGTCCAAGCCCCTCGCACACAAAACCTCCTTTACCCCCTCCCTCCAACCTTTCCTAGGCCGACCCCTACCCCGCCTTCCTTCCACTACAAACTGATACACTCTTGAAGTCATTCTGTTTCGCTCCATTCTCTCTACATGTCCGAACCACCTCAACAACCCTTCCTCAGCCCTCTGGACAACAGTTTTGGTAATCCCGCACCTCCTCCTAACTTCCAAACTACGAATTCTCTGCATTATATTCACACCACACATTGCCCTCAGACATGACATCTCCACTGCCTCCAGCCTTCTCGCTGCAACATTCATCACCCACGCTTCACACCCATATAAGAGCATTGGTAAAACTATACTCTCATACATTCCCCTCTTTGCCTCCAAGGACAAAGTTCTTTGTCTCCACAGACTCCTATGTGCACCACTCACTCTTTTTCCCTCATCAATTCTATGATTCACCTCATCTTTCATAGACCCATCCGCTGACACGTCCACTCCCAAATATCTGAATACGTTCACCTCCTCCATACTCTCTCCCTCCAATCTGATATCCAATCTTTCATCACCTAATCTTTTTGTTATCCTCATAACCTTACTCTTTCCTGTATTCACCTTTAATTTTCTTCTTTTGCACACCCTACCAAATTCATCCACCAATCTCTGCAACTTCTCTTCAGAATCTCCCAAGAGCACAGTGTCATCAGCAAAGAGCAGCTGTGACAACTCCCACTTTGTGTGTGATTCTTTATCTTTTAACTCCATGCCTCTTGCCAAGACCCTCGCATTTACTTCTCTTACAACCCCATCTATAAATATATTAAACAACCACGGTGACATCACACATCCTTGTCTAAGGCCTACTTTTACTGGGAAAAAATTTCCCTCTTTCCTACATACTCTAACTTGAGCCTCACTATCCTCGTAAAAACTCTTCACTGCTTTCAGTAACCTACCTCCTACACCATACACTTGCAACATCTGCCACATTGCCCCCCTATCCATCCTGTCATAGGGGGGCAATGTGGCAGATGTGGCTGAAACTATGTATAGTGCCAAAACAAAAGCATTCACATTGCTAAACTCACAAACTAGTATTTAGTCACTTAGCCATAATACCAACTTACCTCATAATTTTGTAATATTTTGAACTTAAGATTTAATCTAAGTCTGCCCGAAATGCCTAGCCATGCTAGGTGTTCTAGTGGTACACTCTGTAATTATTTTACTACATGTAAACCACACAATAACCAAATTCTGTAAACTCAGCATTGTAATCCTTATAGAGAATAAACTTTGAATTGAATTGAATTGAATACGACATGACATCAGTGAATCCCTGGTGTTTGCCATGCTGTTTGCTCTAGCTGGCACTCAATTGAACTGGTGCTCCCACAAGGTACTAAGTGGCCCCAGATTTTTTTAATACTGCACACACCATGTACTGAGACCCATTCTATACTGACAAAGTAACTTAGGCCAATCATGCTGAATTTGGAGGCAGGAAAAATAAAATGTTGATCTACATTTGGAGCACTAGCGGTAAGAATGTAGATCAATGTTTGGACATTTAAGGGGCTAATGTCACCTTTGCACCATTGATAACATTTTTAGTACAGTGAAACCCCGGGTTTCGGCCGTAATTCGTTCCAGGAGCTAGGCCTAAATGCAAAATGGCCGAAAGGCAAAGCAATATTTCCCATAAGAAATAATGTAAATAAAATTAATCCGTTCCAGACCCACGAAAAATATTCACAAAAAAAAACATATTTTAAATAATAACTATAGTTTTACATACACACAACACAGATAAATACATATTATATAGATAAACTAAAATTTAAATAAACATTTAAAATAACATTTACTTACATTTATTGAAGAGACTTGCTGGCATCTGGAAGATAGGGAGGAGGAAAGAGGGAGGACTTATTGTTTGGAAGGGGAATCCCCTTCCATAAAGACTTTAGGTAACAAGTCCTTATCTGGGATTACTTCCCTTCTTTGCCTTTTAATGCCACTAGGACCAGCTGGAGAGTCACTGGACCCCTGTCTCACAAAATAACTGTCCAGAGTGCTCTGTTTCTGGCATCTCTTTAAGATTTCCCTGAGGTGGGACAAGGTTTTGTCACTGAACATGTTGCAGATATAGCTTCAGCTTGGTCAGGGTGATACTTTTCAACAAATGTTTGCAACTCATTCCACTTTGTCAGGGTGATACTTTTCAACAAATGTTTGCAACTCATTCCACTTTGTACACTTTTCACAGTCACAATTAATGGCTGGCTGGCTGCCTGGCTGGCTGGATGGCTGGCTACCTGACTGGCTGGCTGGCTGCCTGGCTGGCTGGCTGGCTGCCTGGCTGGCTGCCTGGCTGGCTAGCTGGATGGCTGGGCGGATGGCTGGGTGGCTGGCTGCCTGACTGGCTGGCTAGCTGGCTGCCTGGCTGGCTGCCTGGCTGCCTGGCTGGCTGCCTGACTGGCTAGCTGGATGGCTGGGCGGATGGCTGGGTGGCTGGCTGGGTGGTAGGATGAGAGTGCAGGGTAATGTTCACTCAAGGATAAACAACACAAGACTGGTTGAAGACACCTCCATGGGTAGGTGGACAGGTCTGGTATGCTGGCCAAAACCCGGGGCAACGATAGAAATGCGGGACAAAATCTGGCTGAAAAAAGTGGGTGAAACCCGAAGCGGCCAATTGCCAGGGCGGCCGAAACCCGGGGTTTCACTGTATATTTTTAAATGTTTATACAGTAGTGTACTGTATATTGTAATAAACAGTAGTGTACTGAATATTGTAATAAACAGAACAGAGGAAATCAGCTCTAATATACTACATTATTTAGGTATGCATACTGGTCAGAGAGCCTGTCTTAAGTCCAATCGTTGGTAAATGAGTATGTCGCTAAGTGAGGAGAGGCTGTATATGGCTCCATGCTGTTGTTGTTGGTGGTGGTGGCAGCAGCAGCAATAGCTGTAGCTGCAGCTGTAGCATTAGTAGTACTAGTAGCAGTTGTAATGGAGGTAACTCTTAGCTATGTAATGGTGGGGGTTTATTTTTTTTGAGGACTCTTGTCAATACAGTGGACCCCCGCATAACGATTACCTCCGAATGTAACCAATTATGTAAGTGTATTTATGTAAGTGCGTTTGTACGTGTATGTTTGGGGGTCTGAAATGGACTAATCTACTTCACAATATTTCTTATGTTAACAAATTCGGTCAGTACTGGCACCTGAACATACTTCTGGAGTGAAAAAATATCGTTAACCGGGGGTCCACTGTACTTCAGAGAAGACAAAGCTACCTTTATACTATTAGAGTTTGAAATGGCAATTAAGGATGATTTAAGACATTTTTGTCTGTGGAAGTTGGGGTCTTTAAAGACAAGACAGGCATCATTAAATGGTCAGTAGAATTCTGGTGGTGTACACATGCCTTGTTCAAATTATCATTTCCATGTGCACTGATGTGTTCATTGAGACATGTTTCCAGGCTTTGTGCTGTTTCACCAACATACAATTATTTTGTCACAGCCTTCACAAGAGACTGTGTAAACCCAGTACTGACTGGTTCTAGGTTCTTCAATTTGGTCTTGGTCAGATCTTTGACAGAAGATTGTGCAAGTGCTTTGGAGACATTCAAGGCAACCTGCCTCTTGGGAAGGATTATAGTTTTGTTTGGAGTGGAATTAGTACGTGGAGAATTGATGATTTGGAGGGCTCTTGCTTTTGCCTTACAGTCCTCAATGAAAAAAAAAAAAAAGAAGAAAAATGTAACTGAGCTCTGTGAAGGTTTGATGTATGTATGTAGCACATTCTTTATCAAGCAACTCTGGGCTGCAAATTCAGTGTGCTCTTAGAAAAAATCTAATGATGATGCCTCATTTGGTCTTAGTATCTTGACTGGAATAAAAGTGAGTGAGATTGTTTTTATTTGTGGGCTTTCTATAAACTTGGAATCTTAGAGTATTACCTACTTTGTGACTGAGGACGTCGAGAAATGGTAACCTATCACTGGGCTCTCCTTCAAATGTAAATTGGACATCGAGAAATGGTAACCTATCACTGGGCTCTCCTTCAAATGTAAATTGGACAACTGGATCAACTGCAATGAGCCTTCCCTGAAAATTCCACATGTCAAAACTTTTGGGAGTTATTATGAGGGCGTTGTTCACGTAACAACCATGTGGCACTGATGGGGATGATGTTGGGAAAGCATTCAGCTTCTAGTGTTATATATATAGGTTTGCTAAGACGGTGATGACGGGAGAGCCCATTCCCATACCATACGTTTAATATGTTTCTAGTAACTGTTCAAAGACAAGCAGTTGAAGCTAATGTAGAGTTGAATCAGTCTTCCACTACTTTCTGGTAGAGGAAGACTGAGGTCTGATTGACTGGACGTTCAAGAAGGTATGGCTTGTATGACTACCTTAGTGAAGAGGAAAGTGATATCCAAACTACGTACTTAGTTTCTTTTTTTTTTTTTTTTTACACAGAGTTTGACAAGGTTAAGGATTCCTAGCTTTAATGACAAGCTATTTACAGGTTAAGGATTCCTAACTTTATTGGCAAGCTAAGAGCTGTTACCTACATCAGCTCATTTGAAAGCATTTTTATTGTTATGACACATACAAGTAGGGAACAGGATGAAATTGGAGCCATCTGTGGGCCAGCATTTTCATTTGATCAACTGACTTTATCTCGTTGACATCATTATGCTGTACGAATGTGTTCCATACTCGAGTCATCCTGTTTTAGATAGAGAGGTCTCTCATGCAGCTAATGTTACCTGAATGCTTTAGACGAGTGAGGTTGATGGTTCCCAGAATGCAGGAAAGATATTTGGCAAGAACTCCAGCTAATTTGTGTGGTGCAGTGTTTATACCTGATGTGACTGGTCTAAGAGGAATACAGTAATGGTCTGACAAAACAGACTACAGTGGACCCCCGCATAACGATTACCTCCGAATGCGACCAATTATGTAAGTGTATTTATGTAAGTGCGTTTGTACGTGTATGTTTGGGGGTCTGAAATGGACTAATCTACTTCACAATATTTCTTATGGGAAAAAATTCGGTCAGTACTGGCACCTGAACATACTTCTGGAGTGAAAAAATATCGTTAACCGGGGGTCCACTGTAATAGGGATGTCCAGTTTACTGAAAATTCCTTTATATCAAACATTTCAATTAAGCGGATGTAAACTGCTTAATTGATCAATTACTAGACACAGACAAACAACCAATAAAATATACTCAGTCTGCTGTATTGACAGACTACTGGATATACTAAGAATAAACCTGAGTACAATACAGTATTATCTGTAAATGAAACTAGTAAGAAAATGGGTTAAAGGTACAGCACAGTACAATACAATAAAGTACACTACAGTAATTTATCTTACCTCTTCTGGTGGATACATGAGCTTTCAGATGCACAGTACAATACAGTATTCTCAAGTCATGTAGTGGTGACCCAAAGCAACTTTTTCTGAGTCAGTGGAGCTGTAAACTCCGGCAGTAACATTGCAGACGATGTGGGAGACAGACAGGTAGATGGTGAGGGAGATGTAGATGGTTCAGTACATGTAGATGTCTGAGGAGATGTAGATGGTTCAGTAGATGTAGATGTCTGAGGAGATGTAGATGGTTCAGTAGATGTTGATGTCTGAGGAGATGTAGATGGTTCAGTACATGTAGATGTCTGAGGAGATGTAGATGGTTCAGTAGATGTAGATGTCTGAGGAGATGTAGATGGTTCAGTACATGTAGATGTCTGAGGAGATGTAGATGGTTCAGTAGATGTAGATGTCTGAGGAGATGTAGATGGTTCAGTACATGTAGATGTCTGAGGAGATGTAGATGGTTCAGTACATGTAGATGTCTGAGGAGATGTAGATGGTTCAGTAGATGTAGATGTCTGAGGAGATGTAGATGGTTCAGTACATGTAGATGTCTGAGGAGATGTAGATGGTTCAGTACATGTAGATGTCTGAGGAGATGTAGATGGTTCAGTAGATGTAGATGTCTGAGGAGATGTAGATGGTTCAGTAGATGTAGATGTCTGAGGAGATGTAGATGGTTCAGTACATGTAGATGTCTGAGGAGATGTAGATGGTTCAGTAGATGTAGATGTCTGAGGAGATGTAGATGGTTCAGTAGATGTAGATGTCTGAGGAGATGTAGATGGTTCAGTAGATGTAGATGTCTGAGGAGATGTAGATGGTTCAGTAGATGTAGATGTCTGAGGAGATGTAGATGGTTCAGTAGATGTAGATGTCTGAGGAGATGTAGATGGTTCAGTAGATGTAGATGTCTGAGGAGATGTAGATGGTTCAGTACATGTAGATGTCTGAGGAGATGTAGATGGTTCAGTAGATGTAGATGTCTGAGGAGATGTAGATGGTTCAGTAGATGTAGATGTCTGAGGAGATGTAGATGGTTCAGTAGATATAGATGTCTGAGGATATGTAGATGGTTCAGTAGATGTAGATGTCTGAGGAGATGTAGATGGTTCAGTACATGTAGATGTCTGAGGAGATGTAGATGGTTCAGTAGATGTAGATGTCTGAGGAGATGTAGATGGTTCAGTACATGTAGATGTCTGAGGAGATGTAGATGGTTCAGTACATGTAGATGTCTGAGGAGATGTAGATGGTTCAGTAGATGTAGATGTCTGAGGAGATGTAGATGGTTCAGTACATGTAGATGTCTGAGGAGATGTAGATGGTTCAGTAGATGTAGATGTCTGAGGAGATGTAGATGGTTCAGTACATGTAGATGTCTGAGGAGATGTAGATGGTTCAGTACATGTAGATGTCTGAGGAGATGTAGATGGTTCAGTAGATGTAGATGTCTGAGGAGATGTAGATGGTTCAGTAGATGTAGATGTCTGAGGAGATGTAGATGGTTCAGTACATGTAGATGTCTGAGGAGATGTAGATGGTTCAGTAGATGTAGATGTCTGAGGAGATGTAGATGGTTCAGTAGATGTAGATGTCTGAGGAGATGTAGATGGTTCAGTACATGTAGATGTCTGAGGAGATGTAGATGGTTCAGTAGATGTAGATGTCTGAGGAGATGTAGATGGTTCAGTAGATGTAGATGTCTGAGGAGATGTAGATGGTTCAGTACATGTAGATGTCTGAGGAGATGTAGATGGTTCAGTAGATGTAGATGTCTGAGGAGATGTAGATGGTTCAGTAGATGTAGATGTCTGAGGAGATGTAGATGGTTCAGTACATGTAGATGTCTGAGGAGATGTAGATGGTTCAGTACATGTAGATGTCTGAGGAGATGTAGATGGTTCAGTAGATGTAGATGTCTGAGGAGATGTAGATGGTTCAGTACATGTAGATGTCTGAGGAGATGTAGATGGTTCAGTAGATGTTGATGTCTGAGGAGATGTAGATGGTTCAGTAGATGTTGATGTCTGAGGAGATGTAGATGGTTCAGTAGATGTAGATGTCTGAGGAGATGTAGATGGTTCAGTAGATGTAGATGTCTGAGGAGATGTAGATGGTTCAGTACATGTAGATGTCTGAGGAGATGTAGATGGTTCAGTAGATGTAGATGTCTGAGGAGATGTAGATGGTTCAGTACATGTAGATGTCTGAGGAGATGTAGATGGTTCAGTACATGTAGATGTCTGAGGAGATGTAGATGGTTCAGTAGATGTAGATGTCTGAGGAGATGTAGATGGTTCAGTACATGTAGATGTCTGAGGAGATGTAGATGGTTCAGTACATGTAGATGTCTGAGGAGATGTAGATGGTTCAGTAGATGTAGATGTCTGAGGAGATGTAGATGGTTCAGTAGATGTAGATGTCTGAGGAGATGTAGATGGTTCAGTACATGTAGATGTCTGAGGAGATGTAGATGGTTCAGTAGATGTAGATGTCTGAGGAGATGTAGATGGTTCAGTAGATGTAGATGTCTGAGGAGATGTAGATGGTTCAGTAGATGTAGATGTCTGAGGAGATGTAGATGGTTCAGTAGATGTAGATGTCTGAGGAGATGTAGATGGTTCAGTAGATGTAGATGTCTGAGGAGATGTAGATGGTTCAGTAGATGTAGATGTCTGAGGAGATGTAGATGGTTCAGTACATGTAGATGTCTGAGGAGATGTAGATGGTTCAGTAGATGTAGATGTCTGAGGAGATGTAGATGGTTCAGTAGATGTAGATGTCTGAGGAGATGTAGATGGTTCAGTAGATGTAGATGTCTGAGGAGATGTAGATGGTTCAGTAGATGTTGATGTCTGAGGAAATGTAGATGGTTCAGTAGATGTAGATGTCTGAGGAGATGTAGATGGTTCAGTAGATGTAGATGTCTGAGGAGATGTAGATGGTTCAGTAGATGTTGATGTCTGAGGAAATGTAGATGGTTCAGTACATGTAGATGTCTGAGGAGATGTAGATGGTTCAGTAGATGTAGATGTCTGAGGAGATGTAGATGGTTCAGTACATGTAGATGTCTGAGGAGATGTAGATGGTTCAGTAGATGTAGATGTCTGAGGAGATGTAGATGGTTCAGTAGATGTAGATGTCTGAGGAGATGTAGATGGTTCAGTAGATGTAGATGTCTGAGGAGATGTAGATGGTTCAGTACATGTAGATGTCTGAGGAGATGTAGATGGTTCAGTAGATGTAGATGTCTGAGGAGATGTAGATGGTTCAGTACATGTAGATGTCTGAGGAGATGTAGATGGTTCAGTAGATGTAGATGTCTGAGGAGATGTAGATGGTTCAGTACATGTAGATGTCTGAGGAGATGTAGATGGTTCAGTACATGTAGATGTCTGAGGAGATGTAGATGGTTCAGTAGATGTAGATGTCTGAGGAGATGTAGATGGTTCAGTAGATGTAGATGTCTGAGGAGATGTAGATGGTTCAGTACATGTAGATGTCTGAGGAGATGTAGATGGTTCAGTAGATGTAGATGTCTGAGGAGATGTAGATGGTTCAGTAGATGTAGATGTCTGAGGAGATGTAGATGGTTCAGTAGATGTAGATGTCTGAGGAGATGTAGATGGTTCAGTAGATGTAGATGTCTGAGGAGATGTAGATGGTTCAGTAGATGTAGATGTCTGAGGAGATGTAGATGGTTCAATAGATGTAGATGTCTGAGGAGATGTAGATGGTTCAGTAGATGTAGATGTCTGAGGAGATGTAGATGGTTCAGTAGATGTAGATGTCTGAGGAGATGTAGATGGTTCAGTAGATGTAGATGTCTGAGGAGATGTAGATGGTTCAGTAGATGTAGATGTCTGAGGAGATGTAGATGGTTCAGTACATGTAGATGTCTGAGGAGATGTAGATGGTTCAGTAGATGTAGATGTCTGAGGAGATGTAGATGGTTCAGTACATGTAGATGTCTGAGGAGATGTAGATGGTTCAGTACATGTAGATGTCTGAGGAGATGTAGATGGTTCAGTACATGTAGATGTCTGAGGAGATGTAGATGGTTCAGTACATGTAGATGTCTGAGGAGATGTAGATGGTTCAGTAGATGTAGATGTCTGAGGAGATGTAGATGGTTCAGTACATGTAGATGTCTGAGGAGATGTAGATGGTTCAGTAGATGTAGATGTCTGAGGAGATGTAGATGGTTCAGTAGATGTAGATGTCTGAGGAGATGTAGATGGTTCAGTAGATGTAGATGTCTGAGGAGATGTAGATGGTTCAGGCTTACTTATTTTACATTGGGAGATGTAAAATAAGAGTCAGGTTTAAAGACTGAATCCAACTTAATTTGTTTGACACACTGATGTTCAGCAGAATAAACATTACTACCAGCAATGTGCTGTTGAACATACTATTTCTGTAATGTTGCCTTGTATCTTGGGCCATTTTCAAATACAGTGGACCCCCGGTTAACGAACTTTTTTCATTCCAGTAGTATGTTCAGGTGCCAGTACTGACCGAATTTTTTCCCATAAGGAATATTGTGAAGTAGATTAGTCCATTTCAGACCCCCAAACATACACGTACAAACGCACTTACATAAATACACTTACATAATTGGTCACATTTGGAGGTAATCGTTATGCGGGGGTCCACTGTACATCCTGGGAGCAACTGATGAACCTTTTAGGAAAAACAGAATCCATGGCATGGCAAATTTTATCCTCAATTTACATTGATCTAAATGAACATCATGATGTTTACCTGGAGTTTACCTGGAGAGAGTTCCAGGGGTCAACGCCCCCGCGGCCCGGTCTGTGACCAGGCCTCCTGGTGGATCAGAGCCTGATCAACCAGGCTGTTACTGCTGGCTGCACGCAAACCAACGTACGAGCCACAGCCCGGCTGGTCAGGAACAGACTTTAGGTGCTTGTCCAGTGCTGTGCTAATAAAAAATGCCACAATTTTTCAACTGTCTTTTAAAGAAAAACTGTGAATAGATTACATCTTAATTAGTGGTCTACTGTATATAAAAGAATAAGAAGTAGGTGGGGAGGTGAAAGCGAATAAATTAGAGGAGACAGCTGGGGAAAGAAGAATGAGAAGAGGAGCAAGTGGTGGAATTAAAGGCAAAGACAGTGGTAAGGGAGAAAAATTAGCATACGAGAGGTTTTTTACAATGTAAAAACCTCTTGTGTGTTAATTTGTGAGGAGTGCCTATATCTCTTTACAATGTCAAGATTCACTTTTGAACATTAATACGTAAGTTAATTTCAGTACAGATACACGTGAGTACAATTATCATACCAAGCAACATATGTGTAAATCACCTAGGATAACCCCCAAAAAACGTCAGTGTCTTATTTCCAGTGGAACCCTTATGACAGAGATTTGCAAATTGTGTCAAAGCAAATAAGTAAGTTAATTTAGACAAAGATATACAATGTTAGGTAAGACACATATGCAACAGTTAGACAACTTTATTCCGAAACGTTTCGCCTACACAGTAGGCTTCTTCAGTCGAATACAGAAAGTAGGCAGGAACAGTAGAGATGTGAAGACGATGTAATCAGTCCATCACCCTTAAAGTCGTAGAATTTGAGGTTGTCAGTCCCTCGGCCTGGAGAAGTACAGTTCCTGACTATGGAACTGTACTTCTCCAGGCCGAGGGACTGACAACCTCAAATTCTACGACTTTAAGGGTGATGGACTGATTACATCGTCTTCACATCTCTACTGTTCCTGCCTACTTTCTGTATTCGACTGAAGAAGCCTACTGTGTAGGCGAAACGTTTCGGAATAAAGTTGTCTAACTGTTGCATATGTGTCTTACCTAACAACCTGTCGGTATTGTATACCATTTTGATGTTCAAAGATATACAATAAATACAATCATCATACATACTGTAAATTACCTGAAAAATATGAATACATTTATTCATTTTTTGTACAGTGGTGTGCTACAAGTTAATAAATTATACAGTATGGCGATACTCACAAGATGTGCAAAAAAAAAAAAAAAACACTTATGCGCAGCTCATGACGTTTATTATAGGAGATGATCTGAAGGAGGGGTGTTAATGTTGCAGTTTAAAAACTGTAGTGTAAAGCACCCTTCTGGCAAGACAGTGATGGAGTGAATGATGGTGAAAGTTTTTCTTTTTCGGGCCACCCTGCCTTGGTGGGAGACGGCCAGTGTGATAATAAAAATAAATAAAATAATATGATCGTCATGAGCTGTTTCTTCAGTAAAAAGACTGAAAATAAGATTAAGATTTGTCAGGATTTTTAATGTGGGGGAGGGTTAGACACCCAGGATAATCCAGGGTAGGGAGGGTTAGACACCCAGGATAACCCAGGGTAGGGAGGGTTAGACACTCAGGATAATCCAGGGTAGGGAGGGTTAGACACCCAGGATAATCCAGGGTAGGGAGGGTTAGAAACCCAGGATAATCCAGGGTAGGGAGGGTTAGACACCCAGGATAATCCAGGGTAGGGAGGGTTAGACACCCAGGATAATCCAGGGTAGGGAGGGTTAGACACCCAGGATAATCCAGGGTAGGGAGGGTTAGACACCCAGGATAATCCAGGGTAGGGAGGGTTAGACACCCAGGATAATCCAGGGTAGGGAGGGTTAGACACCCAGGATAATCCAGGGTAGGGAGGGTTAGAAACCCAGGATAATCCAGGGTAGGGAGGGTTAGACACCCAGGATAATCCAGGGTAGGGAGGGTTAGACACCCAGGATAATCCAGGGTAGGGAGGGTTAGACACCCAGGATAATCCAGGGTAGGGAGGGTTAGACACCCAGGATAATCCAGGGTAGGGAGGGTTAGACACTCAGGATAACCCAGGGTAGGGAGGGTTAGACACCCAGGATAATCCAGGGTAGGGAGGGTTAGACACCCAGGATAATCCAGGGTAGGGAGGGTTAGACACCCAGGATAATCCAGGGTAGGGAGGGTTAGACACCCAGGATAATCCAGGGTAGGGAGGGTTAGAAACCCAGGATAATCCAGGGTAGGGAGGGTTAGACACCCAGGATAATCCAGGGTAGGGAGGGTTAGACACCCAGGATAATCCAGGGTAGGGAGGGTTAGACACCCAGGATAATCCAGGGTAGGGAGGGTTAGACACCCAGGATAATCCAGGGTAGGGAGGGTTAGACACCCAGGATAATCCAGGGTAGGGAGGGTTAGACACCCAGGATAATCCAGGGTAGGGAGGGTTAGACACTCAGGATAACCCAGGGTAGGGAGGGTTAGACACTCAGGATAATCCAGGGTAGGGAGGGTTAGACACCCAGGATAATCCAGGGTAGGGAGGGTTAGACACCCAGGATAACCCAGGGTAGGGAGGGTTAGCCACCCAGGATAATCCAGGGTAGGGAGGGTTAGACACCCAGGATAATCCAGGGTAGGGAGGGTTAGACACCCAGGATAATCCAGGGTAGGGAGGGTTAGCCACCCAGGATAACCCAGGGTAGGGAGGGTTAGCCACCCAGGATAATCCAGGGTAGGGAGGGTTAGACACCCAGGATAATCCAGGGTAGGGAGGGTTAGACACCCAGGATAATCCAGGGTAGGGAGGGTTAGACACCCAGGATAATCCAGGGTAGGGAGGGTTAGACACTCAGGATAACCCAGGGTAGGGAGGGTTAGACACCCAGGATAATCCAGGGTAGGGAGGGTTAGACACCCAGGATAATCCAGGGTAGGGAGGGTTAGACACCCAGGATAATCCAGGGTAGGGAGGGTTAGACACCCAGGAAAATCCAGGGTAGGGAGGGTTAGACACCCAGGATAATCCAGGGTAGGGAGGGTTAGACACCCAGGATAATCCAGGGTAGGGAGGGTTAGACACCCAGGATAATCCAGGGTAGGGAGGGTTAGACACCCAGGATAATCCAGGGTAGGGAGGGTTAGACACCCAGGATAATCCAGGGTAGGGAGGGTTAGACACCCAGGATAACCCAGGGTAGGGAGGGTTAGACACCCAGGATAACCCAGGGTAGGGAGGGTTAGCCACTCAGGATAATCCAGGGTAGGGCAGGTTAGACACCCAGGATAATCCAGGGTAGGGCAGGTTAGACACCCAGGATAATCCAGGGTAGGGCAGGTTAGACACCCAGGATAATCCAGGGTAGGGAGGGTTAGACACCCAGGATAACCCAGGGTAGGGAGGGTTAGACACCCAGGATAATCCAGGGTAGGGCAGGTTAGACACCCAGGATAATCCAGGGTAGGGAGGGTTAGACACCCAGGATAACCCAGGGTAGGGAGGGTTAGACACCCAGGATAATCCAGGGTAGGGAGGGTTAGACACCCAGGATAATCCAGGGTAGGGAGGGTTAGACACCCAGGATAACCCAGGGTAGGGAGGGTTAGACACCCAGGATAACCCAGGGTAGGGAGGGTTAGCCACTCAGGATAATCCAGGGTAGGGCAGGTTAGACACCCAGGATAACCCAGGGTAGGGAGGGTTAGACACCCAGGATAACCCAGGGTAGGGAGGGTTAGACACCCAGGATAATCCAGGGTAGGGCAGGTTAGACACCCAGGATAACCCAGGGTAGGGAGGGTTAGACACCCAGGATAACCCAGGGTAGGGAGGGTTAGACACCCAGGATAATCCAGGGTAGGGCAGGTTAGACACCCAGGATAACCCAGGGTAGGGAGGGTTAGACACCCAGGATAACCCAGGGTAGGGAGGGTTAGACACCCAGGATAATCCAGGGTAGGGCAGGTTAGACACCCAGGATAACCCAGGGTAGGGAGGGTTAGACACCCAGGATAATCCAGGGTAGGGCAGGTTAGACACCCAGGATAACCCAGGGTAGGGAGGGTTAGACACCCAGGATAATCCAGGGTAGGGAGGGTTAGACACCCAGGATAATCCAGGGTAGGGAGGGTTAGACACCCAGGATAATCCAGGGTAGGGAGGGTTAGAAACCCAGGATAATCCAGGGTAGGGAGGGTTAGACACCCAGGATAATCCAGGGTAGGGAGGGTTAGACACCCAGGATAATCCAGGGTAGGGAGGGTTAGACACCCAGGATAATCCAGGGTAGGGAGGGTTAGACACCCAGGATAATCCAGGGTAGGGAGGGTTAGACACTCAGGATAACCCAGGGTAGGGAGGGTTAGACACCCAGGATAATCCAGGGTAGGGAGGGTTAGACACCCAGGATAATCCAGGGTAGGGAGGGTTAGACACCCAGGATAATCCAGGGTAGGGAGGGTTAGACACCCAGGATAATCCAGGGTAGGGAGGGTTAGAAACCCAGGATAATCCAGGGTAGGGAGGGTTAGACACCCAGGATAATCCAGGGTAGGGAGGGTTAGACACCCAGGATAATCCAGGGTAGGGAGGGTTAGACACCCAGGATAATCCAGGGTAGGGAGGGTTAGACACCCAGGATAATCCAGGGTAGGGAGGGTTAGACACCCAGGATAATCCAGGGTAGGGAGGGTTAGACACCCAGGATAATCCAGGGTAGGGAGGGTTAGACACTCAGGATAACCCAGGGTAGGGAGGGTTAGACACTCAGGATAATCCAGGGTAGGGAGGGTTAGACACCCAGGATAATCCAGGGTAGGGAGGGTTATACACCCAGGATAACCCTGGGTAGGGTGTGTTAGCCACCCAGGGTAGGGAGTGTTAGGCACCCAGGATAACCCTGGGTAAGGAGTGTTAGCCACCCAGGATAACCCTGGGTAAGGAGAGTTAGCCACCCAGGATAACCCAGGATAGGGAGAGTTAGCCACCCAGGATAACCCAGGGTAGGGAGTGTTCGCCACCCAGGATAACCCAGGGTAGGGAGTGTTAGCCACCCAGGATAACCCAGGGTAGGGAGGGTTAGCCACCCAGGATAACCCAGGGTAGGGAAGGTTAGCCACCCAAGATAACCAAGGGTAGGGAGGGTTAGCCACCCAGGATAACCCAGGGTAGGGAGTGTTAACCACCCAGGATAACCCAGGGTAGGGAGGGTTAGCCACCCAGGATAACCCAGGGTAGGGAAGGTTAGCCACCCAGGATAACCCAGGGTAGGGAGGGTTAGCCACCCAGGATAACCCAGGGTAGGGAGTGTTAGCCACCCAGGATAACCCAGGGTAGGGAGAGTTAGCCACCCAGGATAACCCAGGGTAGGGAAGGTTAGCCACCCAGGATAACCCAGGGTATGGAGGGTTAGACACCCAGGATAACCCTGGGCAGGGAGGGTTAGCCACCCAGGATAACCCTGGGTAAGGAGTGTTAGCCACCCAGGATAACCCTGGGTAAGGAGTGTTAGCCACCCAGGATAACCCAGGGTAGGGAGTGTTAGCCACCCAGGATAACCCAGGGTAGGGAGAGTTAGCCACCCAGAATAACCCAGGGTAGGGAGAGTTAGCCACCCAGGATAACCCAGGGTAGGGAAGGTTAGCCACCCAGGATAACCCAGGGTAGAGAGTGTTAGCCACCCAGGATAACCCTGGATAGGGAGGGTTAGCCACCCAAGATAACCCTGGATAGGGAGGGTTAGCGACCCAGGATAACCCTTAGCAGGGAGGGTGAGCCACCCAGGGTAGGGAGGGTTAGCCACCCAGGATAACCCTGGGTAGGGAGTGTTAGCCACCCAGGATAACCCAGGGTAGGGAGTGTTAGCCACCCAGGATAACCCAGGGTAGGGAGAGTTAGCCACCCAGGATAACCCAGGGTAGGGAGAGTTAGCCACCCAGGATAACCCAGGGTAGGGAAGGTTAGCCACCCAGGATAACCCAGGGTAGGGAGTGTTAGCCACCCAGGATAACCCAGGGTAGGGAGAGTTAGCCACCCAGGGTAGGGAGAGTTAGCCACCCAGGGTAGGGAGAGTTAGCCACGCAGGATAACCCAGGGTAGGGAAGGTTACCCACCCAGGATAACCCAGGGTATGGAGGGTTAGCCACCCAGGATAACCCAGGGTAGGGAGGCTTAGACTCCCAGGATAACCCTGGGAAAGGAGTGTTAGCCACCCAGGATAACCCTGGATAGGGAGGGTTAGCCACCCAGGATAACCCTTAGCAGGGAGGGTTAGCCACCCAGGGTAGGGAGGGTTAGCCACCCAGGATAACCCTGGGTAGGGAGTGTTAGCCACCCAGGATAACCCAGGGTAGGGAGTGTTAGCCACCCAGGATAACCCAGGGTAGGGAGGATTAGCCACCCAGGGTAGGGAGGGTTAGCCACCCAGGATAATCCTGGGCAGGGAGGAGTAGATACCCAAGATAACCCTGGGTAGGGAGTGTTAGCCACCCAGCATAACCCAGGGTAGGGAGAGTTAGCCACCCAGGATAACCCAGGGTAGGGAGAGTTAGCCACCCAGGATAACCCAGGGTAGGGAAGGTTAGCCACCCAGGATAACCCAGGGTAGGGAGTGTTAGCCACCCAGGATAACCCAGGGTAGGGAGAGTTACCCACCCAGGATAACCCAGGGTAGGGAGAGTTAGCCACCCAGGATAACCCAGGATAGGAAGAGTTAGCCACCCAGGATAACCCAGGGTAGGGAAGGTTAGCCACCCAGGATAACCCAGGGTAGGGAGTGTTAGCCACCCAGGATAAACCAGGGTAGGGAGAGTTAGCCACCCAAGATAACCCAGGGTATGGAGAGTTAGCCACCCAGGATAACCCAGGGTAAGGAAGGTTAGGTACCCAGGATAACCCAGGGTAGGGAGTGTTAGCCACTCAGGATAACCCAGGGTAGGGAGAGTTAGCCACCCAGGATAACCCAGGGTAGGGAGTGTTAGCCACCCAGGGTAGGGAGAGTTAGCCACCCAGGGTAGGGAGAGTTAGCCACCCAGGATAACCCAGGGTAGGGAGGGTTAGCCACCCAGGATAACCCTGGATAGGGAGGGTTAGCCACCCAGGATAACCCTTAGCAGGGAGGGTTAGCCACCCAGGGTAGGGAGGGTTAGCCACCCAGGATAACCCAGGGTAGGGACTGTTAGCCACCCAGGATAACCCAGGGTAGGGAGGATTAGCCACCCAGGGTAGGGAGGGTTAGCCACCCAGGATAACCCTGGGTAGGGAGTGTTAGCCACCCAGGATAACCCAGGGTAGGGAGTGTTAGCCACCCAGGATAACCCAGGGTAGGGAGAGTTAGCCACCCAGGATAACCCAGGGTAGGGAGTGTTAGCCACCCAGGATAACCCAGGGTAGGGAGAGTTAGCCACCCAGGATAACCCAGGGTAGGGAGAGTTAGCCACCCAGGATAACCCAGAGTAGGGAGTGTTAGCCACCCAGGACAACCCAGGGTAGGGAGAGTTAGCCACCCAGGATAACCCAGGGTAGGGAGTGTTAGCCACCCAGGATAACCCAGGGTAGGGAGAGTTAGCCACCCAGGATAACCCAGGGTAGGGAGAGTTAGCCACCCAGGATAACCCAGGGTAGGGAGTGTTAGCCACCCAGGATAACCCAGGGTAGGGAGAGTTAGCCACCCAAGATAACCCAGGGTAGGAAGAGTTAGCCACCCAGGATAACCCAGGGTAGGGAAGGTTAGCCACCCAGGATAACCCAGGGTAGGGAAGGTTAGCCACCCAGGATAACCCAGAGTAGGGAAGGTTAGCCACCCAGGATAACCCAGGGTAGGGAGAGTTAGCCACCCAGGATAACCCAGGGTAGGGAGGGTTAGCCACCCAGGATAACCCTGGGTAGGGAAGGTTAGCCACCCAGGATAACCCAGGGTAGGGAGAGTTAGCCACCAAGGATAACCCAGGGTAGGGAAGGTTAGCCACCCAGGATAACCCAGGGTAGGGAGTGTTAGCCACCCAGGATAACCCAGGGTAAGGAGAGTTAGCCACCCAGGATAACCCAAGGTAGGGAGAGTTAGCCACCCAGGATAACCCAGGGTAGGGAAGGTTAGCCACCCAGGATAACCCAGGGTAGGGAGTGTTAGCCACCCAGGATAACCCAGGGTAGGGAGAGTTAGCCACCCAGGGTAGGGAGAGTTAGCCACCCAGGATAACCCAGGGTAGGGAAGGTTACCCACCCAGGATAACCCAGGGTATGGAGGGTTAGCCACGCAGGATAACCCAGGGTAGGGAGGGTTAGACACCCAGGATAACCCTGGGTAGGGAGGGTTAGCCACCCAGGATAACCCTGGGTAAGGAGTGTTAGCCACCCAGGATAACCCTGGATAGGGAGGGTTAGCCACCCAGGATAACCCTTAGCAGGGAGGGTTAGCCACCCAGGGTAGGGAGGGTTAGCCACCCAGGATAACCATGGGTAGGGAGTGTTAGCCACCCAGGATAACCCAGGGTAGGGAGTGTTAGCCACCCAGGATAACCCAGGGTAGGGAGGATTAGCCACCCAGGGTAGGGAGGGTTAGCCACCCAGGATAATCCTGGGCAGGGAGGAGTAGACACCCAGGATAACCCTGGGTAGGGAGTGTTAGCCACCCAGGATAACCCAGGGTAGGGAGTGTTAGCCACCCAGGATAACCCAGGGTAGGGAGAGTTAGCAACCCAGGATAACCCAGGGTAGGGAGATTTAGCCACCCAGGATAACCCAGGGTAGGGAGTGTTAGCCACCCAGGATAACCCAGGGTAGGGAGTGTTAGCCACCCAGGACAACCCAGGGTAGGGAGAGTTAGCCACCCAGGATAACCCAGGGTAGGGAGTGTTAGCCACCCAGGACAACCCAGGGTAGGGAGAGTTAGCCACCCAGGATAACCCAGGGTAGGGAGAGTTAGCCACCCAGGATAACCCAGGGTAGGGAGAGTTAGCCACCCAGGATAACCCAGGGTAGGGAAGGTTAGTCACCCAGGATAACCCAGGGTAAGGAAGGTTAGCCACCCAGGATAACCCAGGGTAGGGAGAGTTAGCCACCCAGGATAACCCAGGGTAGGGAGAGTTAGCCACCCAGGATAACCCAGGGTAGGGAGAGTTAGCCACCCAGGATAACCCAGGGTAATGAGGGTTAGCCACCCAGGATAACCCAGGGTAGGGAGAGTTAGCCACCCAGGATAACCAAGGGTAGGGAGAGTTAGCCACCCAGGATAACCCAGGGTAGGGAGGGTTAGCCACCCAGGATAACCCTGGGTAGGGAAGGTTAGCCACCCAGGATAACCCTGGGTAGGGAAGGTTAGCCACCCAGGATAACCCAGGGTAGGGAGAGTTAGCCACCCAGGATAACCCAGGGTAGGGAAGGTTAGCCGCCCAGGATAACCCAGGGTAGGGAGTGTTAGCCACCCAGGATAATCCAGGGTAGGGAGAGTTAGCCACCCAGGATAACCCAGGGTAGGGAGAGTTAGCCACCCAGGATAACCCAGGGTAGGGAAGGTTAGCCACCCAGGATAACCCAGGGTAGGGAGTGTTAGCCACCCAGGATAATCCAGGGTAGGGAGAGTTAGCCACCCAGGATAACCCAGGGTAGGGAGAGTTAGCCACGCAGGATAACCCAGGGTAGGGAGAGTTAGCCACCCAGGATAACCCAGGGTAGGGACAGTTAGCCACCCAGGATAACCCTGAGTAGGGAGGGTTAGCCACCCAGGATAACCCTGTGTAGGGAGAGTTAGCCACCCAGGATAACCAAGGGTAGGGAGAGTTAGCAACCCAGGATAACCCAGGGTAGGGAGTGTTAGCCACCCAGGATAACCCAGGGTAGGGAGAGTTAGCCACCCTGGATAATGCAAGAAAATCAGTGTCATCAAGCACTGTCTGTCTTATTTCAATTTTGGTCCTCAATGTTGTCCCCCAGGATGCCACCCACACCAGTCACCTAACACCCAGGTACCTACTTACTTCTAGGGGAACAGTGACAGCAGGTGTAATGAAACATGTCCAAAGTTACCATCCGTGCCTGGGATTGAACCTGGACCCTGAGTGTTTACCTGGAGTTTACCTGGAGAGAGTTCCGGGGGTCAACGCCCCCGCGGCCCGGTCTGTGACCAGGCCTTGTCAACCAAGCCATTACCCACAAAATGTTCCCTTTAATAAATGGTCCAAAGTGCAGATAAATGTCTGTTTACACAGTGAATTATAGACCAATTAACCAAGTGCTGTTAATGTCTTCCACGATTAAGTACATTTAGGCCCCGACGGCCTGGTGGCTCAAGCTCCCGCTTCACACACGGAGGTCCCGGGTTCGATTCCCGGCGGAGTGGAAACATTTCGATGCGTTTCCTTACACCTGTTGTCCTGTTCACCTAGCAGCAAGTAGGTACCTGGGTGTTAGTGGACTGGTGTGGGTGGCATCCTGGGGGACAAGATTAAAGACCACAATGGAAATAAGTTAGTCCTTGATGACGCACTGAATTCCTGGGTGGCTAACCCTCCAGGGTTAAAAATCCGAACAAAATCTTATATTAGTCACAGGTACACAGCAAGTATGCATCATAGTGTAAATTACCTGGAATAATCCACCAAAAAAGTCAGTGTAGCTATTTAAAAATTTTGCTTCAGATATGATATATTGGTGCAAAATTTTGTTAATAAATCTGAAAAATTTAATATGGTCCAGAAACAATGTTTTTGTCAAATTTTCTGGGACTAGTGCCAAATTTGTGTGGTAAAACTATTCCCACTTACCTCAGGCACTAGTGGATCCCAGATACAAGATGAACACCGTGTTACATCAATGGTATTAACCTCAGACATCAATGGAACCTCAAGGTTATCAACTGTTGATATATCTTTGTTTGGGTTATAAGGGCCACTGACGGCTTAGGTTATAATGGCCACTGACGGCTCACACGGTGTCCAACACGGCTTCCAGACCTTGTATACTTTTTAAATGAGATTTAGATTTAGATTTTTATTTTGACAAATTACATGGTTGTACAGAAGTATATAACAGTTGGGTGTATATGCCGAAAGCCCCTCTGTATGCTGAGTATTTCAGGCAAACTTAAATATTAACTTAAGAACATAGTTCATATAGTCATTAGATGAGTTGGAGTGAGTACAGGAGAATTAATATTATATCAGGTGATGCTACGTGCTTTTGATAAGTCTAGTATAGACTTTTTACACTATTGAATTAGTTAATAAAGATTACAGTATTGCAATGTAACAATTTAAAACATTTTACAATATGATGTATTACAATTTAGTACTATTCAAAACAATGAAATTTGGTATTACAATATAACAATTTACATTATAATATACTGTATTACAATCTACTACTATTTAAAACAGTGTAAAGACTCCAAACATCACCTTGAAAAATGCTTATTGGTTATAGGTTTAAAGATACGAGACATGTAATAATTGATTATTTTATTATAATGTACAATATGTGTCAGTATGTTTTAAACTGTAATCCGTACCTGGTTTCTGTATTTTTGCTTGACACTTATAGTGGGCTGAAAAATCACCTCTTGCAATGTCCAGCAATAGTCTGCAAGCATTCTTGTGCCCCATTTGCCCTGGTACCATTTTTCCATGGTTGAAATATCTTGGTGAAACCTTTCACCATGTTCGTCACTAACTGCCCCACATTTCGCTGGAAAAAAGTCTAAATGTGAGTCCAAAAAGTGGATTTTCAGTGACATGTTACATACCATGTTCTTGTAAGCCTTGATGAGGTTTTCCACCAATTCTTCATAGTTGCCTTCCCTTCTGTTTTCGAGAAATCCCTTCGCCACTAACTTGAATGCTTCCTAAAACAGCTTTCTCCTCCCCATGAAGGTCTGATTCAAAGTCGCCATCTTTAAGTTCTCGAATCTGAGGACCAGTTAAGACCCTCTCTTATCTTAGCGTCTCTCAGTGAGGGGAATTTTGATGTAAAATACTTGAATCCCTGACCGGATTTGCCCATAGCTTTTACAAAGTTTCTCACGAGCCCCAGTTTTATGTGTAGTTGTGGTAGCAAAATTTTGTTTGGTTCAATGAGAGGTGGATGTTGAACATTTTTCATCCCAGGCTCCAATGACTGACGAGGTGGCCAGTCTCTCCTGATGTAGTGGGAACCTCTTGCACGGCTGTCCCAGTCACATAGAAAGCAGCAGTACTTGGTGTATCTGCTCTACAAGCCCATCACAGGAGCAACAACCTTTAAGTTACTACAGAGCTGCCATTGATGCTCATCATATTTCATGCATTGCCTATGAAAACAGAAGACTCGGCAGGAGATGCAACATTCTCCCGATGAAAAGCAGAGGCGCCACGAGTACACTGAGAGACAACACAATAAGTGTCCGGGGCTCAAGACTGTTCAACTGCCTCCCAGCATATATAAGGGGGATTACCAATAGACCCCTGGCTGTCTTCAAGAAGGCGCTGGACAGGCACCTAAAGTCAGTACCTGACCAACCGGGCTGTGGTTAGTACGTCAGTTTGCATGTGGCCGGCAGTAACAGCCTGGTTGATCAGACCCTGATCCACCAAGAGGCCTGGTCTCAGACCGAGCCGCGGGGGCGTTGACCCCCGAAACCCTCTCCAGGTATATACTTTATATTCTCTTAAGTTTCTTTCAAATGTGGTGCATAACCCACGTGCATATTAACAGCTTGCTCAGTGAATATTTATTGTAAATTTAAAATTTAAAAAGTGTTTGGCTAGGAAAATCACCTAACTTTCACCTCAAAATATAAACTTGGACATCACAACCACCTTCCATGACTGCTGGAACAATAATGAAGGTCAGTCAGACTGTGAGTGTGGTAAGAAACAACGACCTTCTGTTACTGCTGGAACAATAATGAAGGTCAGTCAGACTGTGAGTGTGGTAAGAAACAACGACCTTCTGTTACTGCTGGAACAATAATGAAGGTCAGTCAGACTGTGAGTGTGGTAAGAAACAACCACCTTCTATGACTGCTGGAACAATAATGAAGGTCAGTCAGACTGTGAGTGTGGTAAGAAACAACCACCTTCCATGACTGCTGGAACAATAATGAAGGTCAGTCAGACTGTGAGTGTGGTAAGAAACAACCACCTTCTGTTACTGCTGGAACAATAATGAAGGTCAGTCAGACTGTGAGTGTGGTAAGAAACAACCACCTTCCATGACTGCTGGAACAATAATGAAGGTCAGTCAGACTGTGAGTGCGGTAAGAAACACACCGCCACAAGCCTGTTGGAACCTGTTGTGACACGCAGGTGTATACTGAAAAGTGGAACTAACAAACAATTTTAACCGTGATATTCATTATCAGTGACCTAAAATTAGCTGGAAATTGCTAATCTGGTCTTGGAAGAATTTTGGTTGTGCAAGACAGGTATACAATACCGACAAGATGAAAGTTAGTTATTGTTAGTTAGTTATTAGTTAGTATTGTATACCTGTCTTGCACAACTTGTCAGGCACTGCAACATCATGGAATCTTGGTTCAGAGGACATCTACATCACCTTCACGGCTGCTGCAACTAACCCATCAATTTGGGAAGGACCTACTTCCACTGGGGAATCCCGCCTACCAGTGACTATGTCCTCGTCTGCTACCCGTCCCTTTCACTGACGCCTATATAAGCGCCAGTCTCCTGGTCCGTCGTGCTCTGCCCGATCACACAGTTACTCTACACTCAAGAAGCCTCCCTTCGACCCCGCCGGGGTGGGGAATTTATATTCTACAAACGCCACATCCTTTTCACAGTGCTGTCGCATCGTGTGAAAATCAAGCCTGTGAACGGTGCAATTAATGATTCCTCGAAGTTAGCTTTAGCTACCGTCGTTAGGACCTACCTGCAGGTCAAATTTACGGCAATCCACTCTCTGAAGGACTCCTTCATTGTCGTCTGCACAGACGACACGGAAGCATCAAAACTAATGGACGACTCTTCAATCAGGATCCTACAAACACAACAATTCACTCTATCCCCGTCTCCATTCTTGAAGTCGAAACGTTCGGTCTTTGTGAAAAGACTGGACAATATGGTCACCTCTCTCTCTACTGAAGCACCGAAGACATCTATTGAGGAACAAAACACCTGGGCCTCGGTAGACAGCATCTCCAAGATTCCTAACGCCTCATATATGCTAAAGATTACATTCTCAGACATCTCCATGGCTGCCCAAGCTCTCTCTGACGGTCTGGCCATCTCATATTACCACATTCACCCTAGTCATATAGAACAAGAACGTTTCACATACATCTCCCACTGCTGGACCTGCTACTGCTGGACCTGCTACTGCTGGACCTGCTACTGCTGGACCTGCTACTGCTGGACCTGCTACTGCTGGACCTGCTACTGCTGGACCTGCTACTCCTATAAACACACCACCAAGGACTGCCCCATCAAGGTTAGTTTAGTTTAATATGT
Organism: Cherax quadricarinatus; assembly: GCF_038502225.1. NCBI lineage: Eukaryota > Metazoa > Arthropoda > Malacostraca > Decapoda > Parastacidae > Cherax > Cherax quadricarinatus. The sequence goes on from NC_091385.1 coordinate 11,532,378, forward strand.
TTATTATGCACCCCATACCCATCCTGTGGGCGGTAGTCAAAAGATTACAGAGGTACATAATTGGTCCAGGGACTGGACTCCAAAGTTTTGATAGCTGAGCAAGTTACAGAGGTAATGAACTCACAATTTACAAAGGTAATGAACTCACAATTTACAAAGGTAATGAACTCCAGGTAAGTCTGGTCACAATCATGACAAGTTACAAAGGTAAGAAGTTTTGTTCAAAATGTGGGAATGATGGACACGATTTCAGATCCTGCACCATTACTACAGCACCAACATGTCTTAACTGCAAGGGTAATCATCATACCCTTGCAGCTAAGTGCCCACTCAGGAAAGAAATCATATTGAAGAAAACTGAAGTTCTGAAGAACACCTCCAATTCACCCACATACGCTGCAATAACCAAACCACAAACCGACACCACCAAGACTCTACATGCTAATCTACAGGCACCATCGCCCAGCAACTCCCTCTCTCTACTCCCCGACGGAGATTCCTCCAAGGTGCTGTACTACATGGTGTATGCACACCTTGCAAACGCAGCAAACCCGGGCACTTTCAACACCATTATTAACAAACTATTCCGTCTGAACAACATGCCTGCCTTTAATTTTCCGGACTCCACACCTTCAGGGGGCTGTAGGGCAAATTTCCGCGCGCGCTCACCGAAAAATCGAGAAAATATGGAAATTGAGTTATATATACTGAAAAATAGCTCAACTCTTTGGCAATACAATGGTACCAGAATGAATGTTCTACGACGTTTCTACAAGAAATTATAGTCATTTATATCAGGTATGGTGACGGCGATGTTGGTACCGAGTCTGCTCACGGCCCATATATTTTTTGGAGTTGTTTCCTTGTTTTTTATCGCCTTTTCTTGCATTATTCTTTCTAATATAATAACTGACTATTTGGCATCATAAAACAGTAGGTGGAGCTTATCGGCAGACTTAGTGACTACCGGGAACCAGACGGGAACGCTCAGCAGTGTTCCTGCTCCCGAGGTGCCAGCCAGGAATCGCCCATTATTACGCTTATATCAGCTTATATATCAACTCTACGGCTTATTTGTCTATCAGAATTGATCTAATATGATATAATAAACACTCTAAATAACATACAAATATGTTATATACTCTAGACTGAATAAAATAGGCCATAATATGGCCCAGAGATTATCGGGAATATTTCGATATAAAAGTGTAATTGGTCACTCTGTCGTCTCTGAGTAAGAGAAAACGGTGTTTTGAAGAGTAACTGCACTAGAACATCAGTTTACTAAGAAATACACCCAAACAAACGCGATTTTCGCGATTTTTTTTTTTTTTTTGAGACGGGGGCCGGCCGGCGCTCTCGGCCGATATCTCGGAAGTAACTTATTCAACAATTGTTAAACTTTCTTCCTTTATTACTGAATTAAATGGAATATAATACTTACAAAAGTTGTAGAATAATGATTTCTCTTTTTGTCTGTGACCAAATTTTGGAAATATTCCAAATACTTTGGGAGTTATGTGGGAGTAAAGGGCAGATGTTTTTGCAATATTCCAGGAACTAACAAACTTTTTTTTTTGTGAAATAAAGATACGTTCATTTAAAGAAAAGGAGTCACAGAAAATAAGAATAAGCATTGTTCTCTCGGCACCAAGTGTCCAAACAACCTTACGTAGTCCCATATAGGAGAAAAGTTTAACACTATGGCATTTTCAGTAAATCAGTCATTTCCCAGTTGTTGTTTGAGGTATATTTTTGATAAATATTTTCAAGAAAGAGTGAAACGACTTTGTCTTGTGTACCAAAACTGGAGAAAATCGGACAGTAAACAACGGAGTTACAGATTTTGCCCGACGGCCCCCTTCAGCAGACATCCTCAAGATCCTTCCCAACGTCCTGAACTTTACTGCACCTGCAGACCTGTCTCCTGCCCAAGCAACTGCTCCTGTAACTTCTATAACCACTTCCACCGCTGACAACGTTGATCATGCTGCCTCAACCACCGTCTCCCACCTCTCCCAGCCTGCTGTTACACAACCGTTACACCTCTTCACTGCTCCTGTCGACCCTCAGTCACCTGCTACCACCATTGTAGATTCTCCCAATGAATCCACTCCAGAAGAGGAAGATAACGACGACTCCAGTAAACCCTCATGGGAAAACCTTACCTTCTACACTTCTCCTTCAAATACTAACACCATGACCTGTACTGAACTCTACAAAAGCCTCGGTGCTGGAACAGTCAAGTATGCATGTGAATCACCGCTTCACTTCACACTCACCCAAGTTCTTGAGTTCATCAAGCCTCTACGTTTCACCTTCAGTAACAAGGCTAAATTATACCACCTATCTAGGAGCAGCTTCAAAAAGTTCGAAAATGGCTCCATTGCTAACCTGCCTCCTCAGTTACTCATATAACTCCCATATGTGTTCTACCCTCTGATGTGACCTAGCCTGCTGCCAACTACTCAAGATTCAAGACTTCAACTACCACAAGTTCGGTGCAACAGTCTCTGCTATTCCTGTTCTCAAGTCTGTCCCATGATCGCCTTAGCTGCTGGGTTAACCTCTGGCTCTATTTCTCTGACTAAGAACACTCCTCTCCAGAGCTATTCTTCATCTGTCCCGTCTTCCCCGCTCATCCCACTGGGACCTTACCTAAACTTATTTGCTATTGTTTACTTTTGCCTGTGCTTCAGAATCTCTACAACTACGGTGCTCTAAACACCACCTCCAAGGCTGAGGGACTGATTACCTCATCTTTTGTATATAGTTCTTCTGATTTCTTATTATGTCCAAGAATCTGTATTGATAAAGCCACTGGATGGCGAAACGTCTACAATAAAGATAACCAGATTTTGCACAAGTGTCTTAACTGTCATCAAGAATTTTGGTTGTTGACCAGTGATATGTTCGGGGAAGATATGTTATTCAGAGCTGAGCCATGAAAGAAAAGGAACAAAAGTTTCTTAGTAAATAGAAATAGAAACTTCCCAATTAGATCTGGTGGAGCACCTTGCCAAGCACCAGCAGAGTGGGACGTCCACACCCCACCTGAGTTCAGTAACCGGTTTCTCACCAAAATCGTTAATCTCCATATTTGCTGACGAAACGTATTGTCTTTGTAGAATAGCTTGACAAGATCTTCACGTCCCTATCCACTAAAGACTTCTATCGAGGAACAGAATTTAGGCCTCGGTAGACAGCATCACTAAAATTCCTAACGCCTCTTCAGTGATCAAAATCACCTTTTCTAACATCACCATGGTTACTCAAGCTCTCTCTGGCAGACTAATCTTCTCCTACCACATACACCCAACCCACATAGAACCAGAACGCTACGCTCACGTCTCCTCTTGCTGGAACTGTTACTCATACAATCACAGGACCAAGGATTGCCTCATCAAAGAAAAGAAACTCTGTTCCAACTGTGGGAAAGAAGGACACGACTTTAATAAAGCCTGCACCACCACCAACACTACTCCAACATGTCTTAACTGCAAGGGCACTCATCATACCCTCGCAGCCAAGTGCCCACTAAGGAAACAGGTCGTGTCATGAAAGTCGTGAAAGACAGGTCTATTGAATATTTGGGAACGAGATTTCAGGGGAAGGTATTAAACCATTTTCTAAGAAAATTGAGGTTATTGTAAAATCACAATCACCTGAGTCCATAGGCGAAGCTCACTCCTGTGTGATGGTGACGTATTGTTGTAGGTTCATTAAAAATTTCTCTAATTTTGGCACCATTGTATGATTTATTGAAAAAGGCGGCTGCTTTTGAAAGGTCTTCATTGGAAGACCTTTCAAAGGATTAAAATGCAATTAGATTTTTTCAGCTCTGTTGCCTAATTTTACAAGAGAGCATCCATTAATACTTGAGGCTGATGCTTCCTCTGTAGGTGTTGCAGGTTTGTTACACAGAAAGTAAATGGTCAGTAAAAACCTGTGTATTTGGCTAGTAAGAAAATTTCTCCGGCAGAACGGAATTATTCTCAAGAAAATCTAGTTTTAGTGTTGCTGTTAAATATTTCCAACACTTTTAGCTAGGGAGAAAGTTTGTGTCTCGTACAGATCATAAACCATTACTGGGTTTGTTTGGTAAAGGGAAACCGAGCCCAATAAACGCAAAGGCCAGAATTCAGCATTAATCTCTGTTATTAGCTCAGTATGTTATTATTATTATTATAATCAAGGGGAGGCGCTAAACCCGGAGGATTATACAGCGCCTGGGGGGGGGGGGATGTGGAAGGCATTCAGGCTTAATTCGGGGAACTGGAGCACAGATCCAATTCCCTAAATCAAGAGCCCCTCACCAACATCAAGGAACCTTCCTTGAGGGGATTAGCTCAGAATGATCATGAATCGTTATTCAAGGCTGGCAAGGAAAATATTATTGCAGATACATAAAGCAGATTACCATTGAAGATATATATGACCATAATTTTTAAAGGGGTGGACCGGTAAGCCAGCGGAAGGCCTCGGTCAGATGACCAAAAGCTCCAAAGGCGGGTCATCATCTGACTAAGACCCGCGTCAGGAAACATTTGTCCTGTTTCCTGACGAACCTTACCTAACCTAACCTAACCTAACCTAACCTAACCTAACCTTACCTAACCATTGAAGATCACAGCTCAGAGTCAGGTACACCTGTGGAATATATATGACTAGTAGCCTCTCGATTCCCAAAATTTGTTATTTGAAGACATCAGAGAAAAATTTGTTATTTGAAGACATCAGAGAAAAATTTGTCATTTGAAGACATCAGAGAAAAATTTGTTATTTGAAGACATCAGAGAAAAATTTGTTATTTGAAGACATCAGAGAAAAATTTGTTATTTGAAGACATCAGAGAAAAATTTGTTATTTGAAGACATCAGAGAAAAATTTGTTATTTGAAGACATCAGAGAAAAATTTGTTATTTGAAGACATCAGAGAAAAATTTGTTATTTGAAGACATCAGAGAAAAATTTGTTATTTGAAGACATCAGAGAAAAATTTGTTATTTGAAGACATCAGAGAAAAATTTGTTATTTGAAGACATCAGAGAACATACTGGGAAAGACGGTGTGTTAACCCAAGTAATCAATAATGTTAAATATGGATGGTGTAATAACAGTGAACCTTTATCTGACTATACTTTAGTCAAATCAGATCTGGCTATTCATAGGGATGTATTATTGTACAGGAAGAGAGTGGTAGTGCCAGTAGTATTAAGATGTAAGATATTAGAACATTGGCCATAATGGTAACAATGCCATGAAAGCAGAAGCTAGGAAGTGGGTCTAGTGGCCCAAAATTGATCAAGATATCGCAGAAATGACAAAGAGTTGCTTTGTTTATTTTAAAAAATTTTGATCAATGTCATCTCCGGTATTATCGTGGCCCAGCACTGGGAAACCATGACCTAGAATTCACATATATTATGCACGCCCAGTGGAGGGCAAATATTTTTTGTGCAATTGTGGATTCCTTTTCAAAATTCTTAGATGAACACGTCACTAGTTCCATGACATCCACAGTTACTACTGAACTGTTGAGGAAATCCTTTTGTAATATTGGGATACCAGACACAGTTGTGTCAGATAATGCTGTATATTTTGTATCACAAGAACTGGAAGATTTTTTTTGTTAGGAATAACACTGAACACATCACTCCAGCCTCATACCATCCATCATCAAATGGTCTGGCAGAGAGTTTACCTGGAGTTTACCTGGAGAGAGTTCCGGGGGTCAACGCCCCCGCGGCCCGGTCTGTGACCAGGCCTCCTGGTGGATCAGAGCCTGATCAACCAGGCTGTTGCTGCTGGCTGCACGCAAACCAACGTACGAGCCACAGCCCGGCTGATCAGGAACTGACTTTAGGTGCTTGTCCAGTGCCAGCTTGAAGACTGCCAGGGGTCTGTTGGTAATCCCCCTTATGTGTGCTGGGAGGCAGTTGAACAGTCTCGGGCCCCTGACACTTATTGTATGGTCTCTTAACGTGCTAGTGACACCCCTGCTTTTCATTGGGGGGATGTTGCATCGTCTGCCAAGTCTTTTGCTTTCGTAGTGAGTGATTTTCGTGTGCAAGTTCGGTACTAGTCCCTCTAGGATTTTCCAGGTGTATATAATCATGTATCTCTCCCTCCTGCGTTCCAGGGAATACAGGTTCAGGAACCTCAAGCGCTCCCAGTAATTGAGGTGTTTTATCTCCGTTATGGGCGCCGTGAAAGTTCTCTGTACATTTTCTAGGTCGGCAATTTCACCTGCCTTGAAAGGTGCTGGAAGGACAGCGAAGAAAGGTTTACACAAATTTACAAAAGGATCTCTCCATACCAGACTATGTACATTTTTATATAACCATAAGAAAACGGTTGATTAATCCACTAATGAGACACCAGCATATATGATGCTTAATAGGAATTTTAAAGTACCAGTTGCGGCTGTCAAACGTCATGTTAGAGAAGAAGTCATTGGCAAACACGCCTGCTGGTGATAAACAATTTCAAGTCGATGATGCTGTGTATGTCAGGAATTTTGGGAAAGGTGACCGGTACAAGTTAGAGGTTTTGGGGATTTAATATGGAAAAGAAATACAGATCAACTAATGCCAAGGTTTAGGAGTGATGAAGAGCAAACACTGATTCCCACAGTACCATAAGCTGCAAGGGGCGGGTTGGTAATTACTGGAACAGGGCACCTTCATGGTCAGAGGAACTGCCCACAATAGATACTAGTGGTAATAAACTTGATGATCAGGTTAGTAGGCAGGAAGACACTCCAGGAAGGTTTGATGATGAACACAGCAAGGTGTCTAGAGGAGAGGCTGCACCTCAGGCGTTCCAGAAGAGTAGTTAAACCTCCAGATAGGTTGGATTTATAAACAGTTTTGGATGAGTAGATAATCTTTGTACTGTAAAGATACCACCTGTGGTGATGATTTAATGTAATTTAGAAAAGGAGAAATGTACGATGTTTAAGCTGTGAGCAGTTGTTGTTGCTACCAGAGATGAGGCGAGAGTAAACACAGCTTTCATTATCTCCTACAACCATAACAAAGACATTAAGAAGAACGCCTCTAAATCTCCGACATATTCCGCCATCACCAAACTTCAATGTGATACCAGCAGACATCCTCACCCAGCAACTCTCTCTCCACTTCTTGACGGTGCTCCCTGCATGGTGTATGCACATCTTGGAAATGCAGCGAACCCTGAAACATTTAACTCTGCTATCAACAAACTTTTCAGACCAAACAACACCCTACCTTCAATTTTCCAGACTCCACACCTTCAGCCGACAATCATAAATATTAAAATTATTCCCAACGTTGTGAACTACACGGCACCTGTAGACCTATCTCTTTTCTCAGCCCCCATCGTCGACAATGAACTTTCTACTGCCTCAACCACCGCCTCCCACGTCTCTCAACCACCGCCTCCCACGTCTCTCAACCAGCTGACAACCCACCAACACACCTCACGATTGTTCCTGACGACCCATAATCATCTGCCAGTACCCATGTAGACTCGCTCACGGACTCCTCTTCCGAGGAAGAGGATGATGACGGTGAAAACACCCACACCAGTACACCTACATGGGACAACCTAACCTTCTATACATCTCCATCTCATGGGGATACTATGACCTTTACGGAGCTGTTCAAAAGACTGTGCTGGAACTATCAAGTTTGCCAGTTAGTCACCACCTCGCTTCTCACTTACTCAAGGACAGGAATTCGCCAAACCACCCCGTTTCACTTTTGGAAATAAGGCACAACTTTACCACCTCTCCAGAAGTAGCTTCAAGAAGTTTGAAAATGGCTCCTCTTCGAACCTACCGTCTTAATCATCAGTGTAACATCACCTACAAATGAGCTGCCTTCTGTTGGTCCTACCTGCTGCCTTCTCCTGTTGGTCCTACCTGCTGCCTTCTCCTGTTGGTCCTACCTGTTGCCTTCTCCTGTTGGTTCTACCTGCTGCCTTCTCCTGTTGCTCCTACCTGCTGCCTTCTCCTGTTGGTTCTACCTGCTGCCTTCTCCTGTTGGTCCTACCTGCTGCCTTCTCCCTATCTGCTGGCTTCTCCTGTTGGTCCTACCTGCCGTCCTCTCCTACGACCTAGCAGTAGCGTTGCTAGGGTTGGTGTCACCACCATGAAATCCAAAGGCTGGGGGATGGGGGAAGTAAACTTCAGTTACGTCACTACTGCATGACCAGTTACGCTACTGCATGACCAGTTACGTCACTACTGCATGACCAGTTACGTCACTACTGCATGACCAGTTACGCTACTGCATGACCAGTTACGTCACTACTACATGACCAGTAACTAATGTTTAACAATAAGAACGTTTAAGGGCCATAAACTGAACAGGAGAATACTTCTCAACTTTATTAATAATAAAATAAATAATGGTAGTAATATTGAGGAAACATAAACTCAAATATCACTTTGAGTACAGCAACACATCCTATATTTACTCATCCTCAACAAAGAAAAACAAAACAGCCACAAGGACTATATAGCCCTTGTGGCTTAGCGCTTCTTTTTGATTATAATAATAATAATAATAATAATAATAATAATAATAATAATAATAATAATAATAATAATAATAATAATAATAATAATAATAATAATAATTTTAAATCTGATATTACATTTCCTCGCCTTCAGTCCTGCAAAATCATCTATCACATCATCAAAATCAATGATTTTCACTATATAGGCCTATTTGTACTCTGTAATCATATAATAGGCTATATAAAATCGAAGGATTTTTCTCTTATGTTGCTGCAACACTATTTTGGTCATTATTGTCACCTTCTTTAGAGGCTCTTATGGTGTCACCCCCTAAATGGTGTCACCCGGGGCGCCCCGCCCCCTTTACGACGCCACTGCTCGGACCTAGCCTGCTGCCCAACTATTCAAGACCTACGATGTGCACCTGTCTGCTGCTAGCACAGTCTGCTTCTGTTTTCCATTCCGCCCCACGAGTGCTCAGGTCCGGTGGTCTGGTGGCCCGGTGGCCTGGTGGCCCGGTGGCCCGGTGGCCTGGTGGCTAAAGCTCCCGCTTCACACACGGAGGGCCCGGGTTCGATTCCCGGCGGGTGGAAGCATTTCGACACGTTTCCTTACACCTGTTGTCCTGTTCACCTAGCAGCAAATAGGTACCTGGGTGTTAGTCGACTGGTGTGGGTGGCATCCTGGGGGACAAGATTAAGGACCACAATGGAAATAAGTTAGACAGTCCTCGATGACGCACTGACTTTCTTGGGTTATCCTGGGTGGCTAACCCTCCGGGGTTAAAAATCCGAACAAAATCTTATCTTATCTTAACCCTGACACTTCTCTACGACGGAAGACAGTCCTTTCCAACGCTATTCTTCGCCTGTCCCGTCTTCCCCGTCCACCGTCCACCCCATTGAGGTCTTACCTAGACTCGTTTATTCATTTATTCATTTAGAATAAAAAGGCATAATACCGTGTCTGGAATAATGCACATGTGCGGCGTCTGAGTGTCTTTATTGTGGACGTTTCGCCATCCAGTGGCTGGCTGGAGGGCGAAACGTCTACGATAGAGATGCCTGGGTGTTGCGCATGTGTCTTAATTTCAACTTGTCGGTATTATATACCATTCTTGTACTACTACTACTACTACTACCACCACCTCTTCCTGCCTATACATAGCCGTCCTGCTCCACTTCTGGTTAGTGTGACTTTGTAAATGGTCCAAGTCGGACCGAAACGTCGTCGTAAGCTTCTCTCTTATGTGCGGGTTATTTGTGTATCGTTCCAGTCACGGTATTGTGCCTTTTTTTATTATTAATGCACAAAAGACCCGTACATAGGAGAATGAAACTTACGGCCTAAATGCCCCGACATTATACTGGCTTTCTTTGTACCAATCAAATTGTGAAATGTAATCTCACATTGTAACCTTTGTAAAGAAATCAATTTTTATATTTATATAATGACCATTTACAACTAGTTAATGGATCGTAAGATCGTTTTGAGTTTCATTCTTTAGTGTCCGGGTTATTTGTGTATTGAAGATCTGGTTCTCAGGTTTCTGGGTAGTAGTAGTGCCCCAGGTTCTCAGGTTTCTGGGTAGTAGTAGTGCCCCAGGCTCTCAGGTTTAGTAGTGCCCCAGGTTCTCAGGTTTCTGGGTAGTAGTAGTGCCCCAGGTTCTCAGGTTTAGTAGTGCCCCAGGTTCTCAGGTTTCTGGGTAGTAGTAGTGCCCCAGGTTCTCAGGTTTAGTAGTGCCCCAGGTTCTCAGGTTTCTGGGTAGTAGTAGTGCCCCAGGTTCTCAGGTTTCTGGGTAGTAGTAGTGCCCCAGGTTCTCAGGTTTCTGGGTAGTAGTAGTGCCCCAGGTTCTCAGATTTAGTAGTGCCCCAGGTTCTCAGGTTTCTGGGTAGTAGTAGTGCCCCTGGTTCTCAGGTTTAGTAGTGCCCCAGGTTCTCAGGTTTCTGGGTAGTAGTAGTGCCCCAGGTTCTCAGGTTTCTGGGTAGTAGTAGTGCCCCAGGTTCTCAGGTTTAGTAGTGCCCCAGGTTCTCAGGTTTCTGGGTAGTAGTAGTGCCCCAGGTTCTCAGGTTTAGTAGTGCCCCAGGTTCTCAGGTTTCTGGGTAGTAGTAGTGCCCCAGGTTCTCAGGTTTCTGGGTAGTAGTAGTGCCCCAGGTTCTCAGGTTTCTGGGTAGTAGTAGTGCCCCAGGTTCTCAGATTTAGTAGTGCCCCAGGTTCTCAGGTTTCTGGGTAGTAGTAGTGCCCCTGGTTCTCAGGTTTCTGGGTAGTAGTAGTGCCCCAGGTTCTCAGGTTTCTGGGTAGTAGTAGTGCCCCTGGTTCTCAGGTTTCTGGGTAGTAGTAGTGCCCCAGGTTCTCAGGTTTCTGGGTAGTAGTAGTGCCCCAGGTTCTCAGATTTCTGGGTAGTAGTAGTGCCCCAGGTTCTCAGATTTCTGGGTAGTAGTAGTGCCCCAGGTTCTCAGATTTCTGGGTAGTAGTAGTGCCCCAGGTTCTCAGGTTTCTGGGTAGTAGTAGTGCCTCAGGTTCTCAGGTTTCTGGGTAGTAGTAGTGCCCCAGGTTCTCAGGTTTCTGGGTAGTAGTAGTGCCCCAGGTTCTCAGGTTTCTGGGTAGTAGTAGTGCCCCAGGTTCTCAGGTTTCTGGGTAGTAGTAGTGCCCCAGGTTCTCAGGTTTCTGGGTAGTAGTAGTGCCCCTGGTTCTCAGATTTCTGGGTAGTAGTAGTGCCCCAGGTTCTCAGGTTTCTGGGTAGTAGTAGTGCCCCAGGTTCTCAGGTTTCTGGGTAGTAGTAGTGCCCCAGGTTCTCAGGTTTCTGGGTAGTAGTAGTGCCCCAGGCTCTCAGATTTCTGGGCAGTAGTAGTGCCTCAGGTTCTCAGGTTTCTGGGTAGTAGTAGTGCCCCAGGTTCTCAGGTTTCTGGGTAGTAGTAGTGCCCCAGGCTCTCAGATTTCTGGGTAGTAGTAGTGCCTCAGGTTCTCAGGTTTCTGGGTAGTAGTAGTGCCCCAGGTTCTCAGGTTTCTGGGTAGTAGTAGTGCCCCAGGCTCTCAGATTTCTGGGTAGTAGTAGTGCCTCAGGTTCTCAGGTTTCTGGGTAGTAGTAGTGCCCCAGGTTCTCAGGTTTCTGGGTAGTAGTAGTGCCCCAGGCTCTCAGATTTCTGGGTAGTAGTAGTGCCTCAGGTTCTCAGGTTTCTGGGTAGTAGTAGTGCCCCAGGTTCTCAGATTTCTGGGTAGTAGTAGTGCCCCAGGTTCTCAGGTTTCTGGGTAGTAGTAGTGCCCCAGGTTCTCAGGTTTAGTAGTGCCCCAGGTTCTCAGGTTTCTGGGTAGTAGTAGTGCCCCAGGTTCTCAGGTTTCTGGGTAGTAGTAGTGCCCCAGGTTCTCAGGTTTCTGGGTAGTAGTAGTGCCCCAGGTTCTCAGATTTAGTAGTGCCCCAGGTTCTCAGGTTTCTGGGTAGTAGTAGTGCCCCTGGTTCTCAGGTTTCTGGGTAGTAGTAGTGCCCCAGGTTCTCAGGTTTCTGGGTAGTAGTAGTGCCCCTGGTTCTCAGGTTTCTGGGTAGTAGTAGTGCCCCAGGTTCTCAGGTTTCTGGGTAGTAGTAGTGCCCCAGGTTCTCAGATTTCTGGGTAGTAGTAGTGCCCCAGGTTCTCAGATTTCTGGGTAGTAGTAGTGCCCCAGGTTGTCAGATTTCTGGGTAGTAGTAGTGCCCCAGGTTCTCAGGTTTCTGGGTAGTAGTAGTGCCTCAGGTTCTCAGGTTTCTGGGTAGTAGTAGTGCCCCAGGTTCTCAGGTTTCTGGGTAGTAGTAGTGCCCCAGGTTCTCAGGTTTCTGGGTAGTAGTAGTGCCCCAGGTTCTCAGGTTTCTGGGTAGTAGTAGTGCCCCAGGTTCTCAGGTTTCTGGGTAGTAGTAGTGCCCCTGGTTCTCAGATTTCTGGGTAGTAGTAGTGCCCCAGGTTCTCAGGTTTCTGGGTAGTAGTAGTGCCCCAGGTTCTCAGGTTTCTGGGTAGTAGTAGTGCCCCAGGTTCTCAGGTTTCTGGGTAGTAGTAGTGCCCCAGGCTCTCAGATTTCTGGGCAGTAGTAGTGCCTCAGGTTCTCAGGTTTCTGGGTAGTAGTAGTGCCCCAGGTTCTCAGGTTTCTGGGTAGTAGTAGTGCCCCAGGCTCTCAGATTTCTGGGTAGTAGTAGTGCCTCAGGTTCTCAGGTTTCTGGGTAGTAGTAGTGCCCCAGGTTCTCAGGTTTCTGGGTAGTAGTAGTGCCCCAGGCTCTCAGATTTCTGGGTAGTAGTAGTGCCTCAGGTTCTCAGGTTTCTGGGTAGTAGTAGTGCCCCAGGTTCTCAGGTTTCTGGGTAGTAGTAGTGCCCCAGGCTCTCAGATTTCTGGGTAGTAGTAGTGCCTCAGGTTCTCAGGTTTCTGGGTAGTAGTAGTGCCCCAGGTTCTCAGATTTCTGGGTAGTAGTAGTGCCCCAGGTTCTCAGGTTTCTGGGTAGTAGTAGTGCCCCAGGTTCTCAGATTTCTGGGTAGTAGGAGTTCACCAGGTTCTCAGATTTCTGGGTAGTAGTAGTGCCCCAGGTTCTCAGATTTCTGGGTAGTAGTAGTGCCCCAGGTTCTCAGGTTTCTGAGTAGTAGTAGTGCCCCAGGTTCTCAGGTTTCTGGGTAGTAGTAGTGCCCCAGGTTCTCAGGTTTCTGGGTAGTAGTAGTGCCCCAGGTTCTCAGGTTTCTGGGTAGTTGTAGTGCCCCAGGTTCTCAGGTTTCTGGGTAGTAGTAGTGCCCCAGGTTCTCAGGTTTCTGGGTAGTAGTAGTGCCCCAGGTTCTCAGGTTTCTGGGTAGTAGTAGTGCCCCAGGTTCTCAGGTTTCTGGGTAGTAGTAGTGCCCCAGGTTCTCAGATTTCTGGGTAGTAGTAGTGCCCCAGGTTCTCAGGTTTCTGGGTAGTAGTAGTGCCCCTGGTTCTCAGATTTCTGGGTAGTAGTAGTGCCCCCAGGTTCTCAGGTTTCTGGGTAGTAGTAGTGCCCCAGGTTCTCAGGTTTCTGGGTAGTAGTAGTGCCCCAGGTTCTCAGATTTCTGGGTAGTAGTAGTGCCTCAGGTTCTCAGATTTCTGGGTAGTAGTAGTGCCCCAGGTTCTCAGGTTTCTGGGTAGTAGTAGTGCCCCAGGTTCTCAGATTTCTGGGTAGTAGTAGTGCCCCAGGTTCTCAGGTTTCTGGGTAGTAGTAGTGCCCCAGGTTCTCAGGTTTCTGGGTAGTAGTAGTGCCCCAGGTTCTCAGGTTTCTGGGAAGTAGTAGTGCTCCAGGTTCTCAGGTTTCTGGGTAGTAGTAGTGCCCCAGGTTCTCAGATTTCTGGGTAGTAGTAGTGCCCCAGGTTCTCAGGTTTCTGGGTAGTAGTAGTGCTCCAGGTTCTCAGGTTTCTGGGTAGTAGTAGTGCCCCAGGTTCTCAGGTTTCTGGGTAGTAGTAGTGCCCCAGGTTCTCAGATTTCTGGGTAGTAGTAGTACCCCAGGTTCTCAGGTTTCTGGGTAGTAGTAGTGCCCCAGGTTCTCAGGTTTCTGGGTAGTAGTAGTGCCCCAGGTTCTCAGATTTCTGGGTAGTAGTAGTAGTGCCCCAGGTTCTCAGGTTTCTGGGTAGTAGTAGTGCCCCTGGTTCTCAGGTTTCTGGGTAGTAGTAGTGCCCCAGGTTCTCAGATTTCTGGGTAGTAGTAGTGCCCCAGGTTCTCAGATTTCTGGGTAGTAGTAGTGCCCCAGGTTCTCAGGTTTCTGGGTAGTAGTAGTGCCCCAGGTTCTCAGGTTTCTGGGTAGTAGTAGTGCCCCAGGTTCTCAGGTTTCTGGGTAGTAGTAGTGCCCCAGGTTCTCAGATTTCTGGGTAGTAGTAGTGCCCCAGGTTCTCAGATTTCTGGGTAGTAGTAGTGCCCCAGGTTCTCAGGTTTCTGGGTAGTAGTAGTGCCCCAGGTTCTCAGGTTTCTGGGTAGTAGTAGTGCCCCAGGTTCTCAGGTTTCTGGGTAGTAGTAGTGCCCCAGGTTCTCAGGTTTCTGGGTAGTAGTAGTGCCCCAGGTTCTCAGGTTTCTGGGTAGTAGTAGTGCCCCAGGTTCTCAGATTTCTGGGTAGTAGTAGTGCCCCAGGTTCTCAGATTTCTGGGTAATAGTAGTGTCCCAGGTTCTCAGATTTCTGGGTAGTAGTAGTGCACCAGATTCTCAGATTTCTGGGTAGTAGTAGTGCCCCAGCCAGACGACAATTGGGAAGTAAATAGGACTCCTTTTCCCGAATAGAAATAGAAATTAAAGGTTCCCAAGTACATCAAATGAACCAGCAGGTCCAGAAACTGGCAGAGCCAGACGCCCACACTCCTAAGGTCAGCAACAGGCTTTCCTCGGGCCTTAGAAATCCGTAGCAGGAAAAAAACAATTTAGTATTATTATTAATTTGAACATGATACAGAGAAGTACAAGGAATACAGTTATTAAAGTGGAACATGTCAAAGCCCCTTGTATATAGAGCATTATGGTTAGTTTAATGTGTTTATTATGCACCCCATACCCATCCTGTGGGTGGTAGTCACCCCATACCCATCCTGTGGGTGGTAGTCACCCCATACCCATCCTGTGGGTGGTAGTCACCCCATACCCATCCTGTGGGTGGTAGTCACCCCATACCCATCCTGTGGGTGGTAGTCACCCCATACCCATCCTGTGGTGGTAGTCACCCCATACCCATCCTGTGGGCGGTAGTCACCCCATACCCATCCTGTGGGTGGTAGTCACCCCATACCCATCCTGTGGGTGGTAGTCACCCCATACCCATCCTGTGGGTGGTAGTCACCCCATACCCATCCTGTGGGTGGTAGTCATCCCATACCCATCCTGTGGGCGGTAGTCACCCCATACCCATCCTGTGGGTGGTAGTCACCCCATACCCATCCTGTGGGCGGTAGTCACCCCATACCCATCCTGTGGGTGGTAGTCACCCCATACCCATCCTGTGGGCGGTAGTCACCCCATACCCATCCTGTGGGTGGTAGTCACCCCATACCCATCCTGTGGGCGGTAGTCAAAAGATTACAGAGGTACATAATTGGTCCAGGGACTGGACTCCAAAGTTTTGATAGCTGAGCAAGTTACAGAGGTAATGAATTCACAATTTACAAAGGTAATGAACTCACAATTTACAAAGGTAATGAACTCCAGGTAGGTCTGGTCACAATCATGACAAGTTACAAAGGTATTTACAGATTACAGAGGTACACAATGGGTCCAGGGACCGGGCTCCAAAGTTTTGATGGCTGAACTAGGTACAAGGTAATAACTCACAAGTTACAAAGGTAATGAACTCACAAGTTACAAAGGTAATGAACTCACTAGTTACAAAGGTAATGAACTCACTAGTTACAAAGGTAATGAACTCACAAGTTACAAAGGTAATGAACTCACAAGTTACAAAGGTAATGAACTCACAAGTTACAAAGGTAATGAACTCACAAGTTACAAAGGTAATGAACTCACTAGTTACAAAGGTAATGAACTCACAAGTTACAAAGGTAATGAACTCACAAGTTACAAAGGTAATGAATTATGGGAAGGCTTAAAATGAGATTTTCTTCGGATTTTTAACCCTGGAGGGTTAGCCACCTAGGATAACCCAAGAAAGTCAGTGCATCATCAAGGACTCTTATTTCCATTGTGGTCCTCAATCTTGTCCCCCAGGATGCAACCCACACCAGTCAACAAACACCCAGGTACCTACTTGCTGCTAGCTGAACAGGACAATAGGTGTTACCTGGAGTTTACCTGGAGAGAGTTCTGGGGGTCAACGCCCCCGCGGCCTTGTCTGTGACCAGGCCTCCTGGTGGATCAGAGCCTGATCAACCAGGCTGTTACTGCTGGCTGCACGCAATCCAACGTACGAGCCACAGCCCGGCTGGTCAGGTACCGACTTTAGGTGTAAGGAAACGCGTCGAAATGTTTCTACCCGCCGGGAATCGAACCCGTGTGTTAAGCAAGAGGTTTGCCAGCCAGGCCACGGGGCACAGTTTACACCCTAAAAGTCAAAGTGATAATTTCTATTGTAATTTATAAGGGGGCAGCGCCCCTGAACAATTGTCCAGAGTGAACGAGAACATTATTATAATCAAGGGGGAAGCGCTAAACCCGGAGGATTATACAGCGCCTGGGGGGGGGATGTGGAAGGCATTCAGGCTTAATTCGGGGAACTGGAGCACAAATTCAATTCCCTAAATCAAGAGCCCCTCACCAACATCAAGGAACCTTCCTTGAGGGGTGTGAACGAGAACAACATCTCCAAAATTAATACACTGCAAATCTTTATTTCAGAATTACTGTACGAAACATATAATAATCTCAAGAACCAGGAAATCTGTCATCTACTGTCAAGTCTGTTTATTTTATACTACGTAATAATGGTTGACAAAACCGAAAAGGGCAATGAATATGGCACTTGTGATACACTGGAGTGTTTTTATTGTGGAGACGTTTCGCCAACCAGTGGCTTAATAATAATAATAATAATAATAATAATAATAATAATAATAATTTTTATTTCTACACGTACATTATACAGCTTATACTTGGGACTGTGGAAGGTTGGAAGAGGTATCTTGAGGTCTGGAAGAGGTATCTTGAGGTCTGGAAGAGGTATCTTGAGGTCTGGAAGAGGTATCTTGAGGTCTGGAAGAGGTATCTTGAGGTCTGGAAGAGGTATCTTGAGGTCTGGAAGAGGTATCTTGAGGTTTGGAAGAGGTATCTTGAGGTCTGGAAGAGATATCTTGAGGTCTGGAAGAGGTATCTTGAGGTCTGGAAGAGGTATCTTGAGGTCTGGAAGAGGTATCTTGAGGTCTGGAAGAGGTATCTTGAGGTCTGGAAGAGGTATATTGAGGTCTGGAAGAGGTATCTTGAGGTCTGGAAGAGATATCTTGAGGTCTGGAAGAGGTATCTTGAGGTCTGGAAGAGGTATCTTGAGGTCTGGAAGAGGTATCTTGAGGTCTGGAAGAGGTATCTTGAGGTCTGGAAGAGGTATCTTGAGGTCTGGAAGAGGTATCTTGAGGTCTGGAAGAGGTATCTTGAGGTCTGGAAGAGGTATCTTGAGGTCTGGAAGAGGTATCTTGAGGTCTGGAAGAGGTATCTTGAGGTTTGGAAGAGGTATCTTGAGGTGATCCGTCCCTCAGCCTTGAAAGGTGTTCCGTCCATCATTCTTCATAAATCTAAATTATAATTACTATTATGATCATGGGGAGCGCTAAACCCTCATAAATCTAAAGTAGATACCCAGTAAAGGGCCGTAATATGCAGAAAACTTATCCACAGTGTACATTAATGTTAACAGTTAAAATACTTACTGGCATTCCGTACAGTATCATTCACTGTGATAATAATTATTGGTAATGTAATCTGTCTAGACAGTGTCTACACTTAACACTTCGTCTAGACAGTGTCTACACTTAACACTTCGTCTAGACAGTGTCTACACTTAACACTTCGTCTAGACAGTGTCTACACTTAACACTTCGTCTAGACAGTGTCTACACTTAACACTTCGTCTAGACAGTGTCTACACTTAACACTTCGTCTAGACAGTGTCTACACTTAACACTTCGTCTAGACAGTGTCTACACTTAACACTTCGTCTAGACAGTGTCTACACTTAACACTTCGTCTAGACAGTGTCTACACTTAACACTTCGTCTAGACAGTGTCTACACTTAACACTTCGTCTAGACAGTGTCTACACTTAACACTTCGTCTAGACAGTGTCTACACTTAACACTTCGTCTAGACAGTGTCTACACTTAACACTTCGTCTAGACAGTGTCTACACTTAACACTTCGTCTAGACAGTGTCTACACTTAACACTTCGTCTAGACAGTGTCTACACTTAACACTTCGTCTAGACAGTGTCTACACTTAACACTTCGTCTAGACAGTGTCTACACTTAACACTTCGTCTAGACAGTGTCTACACTTAACACTTCGTCTAGACAGTGTCTACACTTAACACTTCGTCTAGACAGTGTCTACACTTAACACTTCGTCTAGACAGTGTCTACACTTAACACTTCGTCTAGACAGTGTCTACACTTAACACTTCGTCTAGACAGTGTCTACACTTAACACTTCGTCTAGACAGTGTCTACACTTAACACTTCGTCTAGACAGTGTCTACACTTAACACTTCGTCTAGACAGTGTCTACACTTAACACTTCGTCTAGACAGTGTCTACACTTAACACTTCGTCTAGACAGTGTCTACACTTAACACCTCACCTAGACAGTGTCCACAACACCTCATCCAGACAGTGTCTACACTTAACACTTCGTCTAGACAGTGTCTACACTTAACACCTCACCTAGACAGTGTCCACAACACCTCATCCAGTGTCTACACTTAACACCTCACCTAGACAGTGTCCACACCTCATCCAGACAGTGTCTACACTTAACACTTCGTCTAGACAGTGTCTCCACTTAACACCTCACCTAGACAGTGTCCACAACACCTCATCCAGACAGTGTCTCCACTTAACACCTCACCTAGACAGTGTCCACAACACCTCATCTAGACAGTGTCTACACTTAACACCTCACCTAGACAGTGTCCACAACACCTCATCCAGATCCAATTCCCTAGATCAAGAGCCCCTCACCAGCGTCAAGGAACCTCCCTTGAGAAGCCAGGGAGGTGAAGTTATTCCTAGATGGAATAACTCACTACAGTTGTGACCGGGTGTGGAAGTGTGAATTGCTCATTACTCTATAATTTGTTCATGATTGTAGCCATGTATAAACGTAAGTAACCATTCTTACAGTATTCATTACCTTTGTAACTTGTGAGTTCATTACCTTTGTAACTTGTGAGTTCATTACCTTTGTAACTTGTGAGTTCATTACCTTTGTAACTTGTGAGTTCATTACCTTTGTAACTAGTGAGTTCATTACCTTTGTAACTTGTGAGTTTATTACCTTTGTAACTTGTGAGTTCATTACCTTTGTAACTTGTGAGTTCATTACCTTTGTAACTTGTGAGTTCATTACCTTTGTAACTTGTGAGTTCATTACCTTTGTAACTTGTGAGTTCATTACCTTTGTAACTTGTGAGTTCATTACCTTTGTAACTTGTGAGTTCATTACCTTTGTAACTTGTGAGTTCATTACCTTTGTAACTTGTGAGTTCATTACCTTTGTAACTTGTGAGTTCATTACCTTTGTAACTTGTGAATTCATTACCTCTGTAACTTGTGAATTCATTACCTTTGTAACTTGCTCAGCTATCAAAACTTTGAGGCCCAGTCCCTGGACCCATTATGTACCTCTGTAATCTTTTGACTACCGCCCACAGGATGGGTATGGGGTGACTACCGCCCACAGGATGGGTATGGGGTGACTACCACCCACAGGATGGGTATGGGGTGACTACCACCCACAGGATGGGTATGGGGTGACTACCACCCACAGGATGGGTATGGGGTGACTACCACCCACAGGATGGGTATGGGATGACTACCACCCACAGGATGGGTATGGGATGACTACCACCCACAGGATGGGTATGGGGTGACTACCACCCACAGGATGGGTATGGGGTGACTACCACCCACAGGATGGGTATGGGGTGACTACCACCCACAGGATGGGTATGGGGTGACTACCACCCACAGGATGGGTATGGGGTGACTACCACCCACAGGATGGATATGGGGTGACTACCACCCACAGGATGGGTATGGGGTGACTACCACCCACAGGATGGGTATGGGGTGACTACCACCCACAGGATGGGTATGGGGTGACTACCACCCACAGGATGGATATGGGGTGACTACCACCCACAGGATGGGTATGGGGTGACTACCACCCACAGGATGGGTATGGGGTGACTACCACCCACAGGATGGGTATGGGGTGACTACCACCCACAGGATGGGTATGGGGTGCATAATAAACACATTAAACTAAGATGGTGCCATGTATTTCCACATGGAGGTTGATACTTGTGACTTAATTTCCAGATTTCCACTTCTAATTCCCTCATGGGAGGTTCCTTGACGCTGGTCAGGGGCTCTTGATCTAGGGAATTGGATCTGTGCTCCGGTTCCCTGAATTGAGTCTAAATACCTTCCATCCCCCCAACATGCGCTGTATGATCCTAAGATAAGATAAGATTTCGTTCGGATTTTTAACCCCGGAGGGTTAGCCACCCAGGATAACCCAAGAAAGTCAGTGCGTCATCGAGGACTGTCTAACTTATTTCCATTGGGGTCCTTAATCTTGTCCCCCAGGATGCCACCCACACCAGTCGACTAACACCCAGGTACCTATTTGCTGCTAGGTGAACAGGACAACAGGTGTAAGGAAACGTGTCGAAATGTTTCCACCCGCCGGGAATCGAACCCGGGCCCTCCGTGTGTGAAGCGGGAGCTTTAGCTGAATAAACCTGAATATACCTGAATAAACTTACTGTCTCTGACTGTCCGGTGGTTGGCATCGACCTACAGCATTGTTTCCCAGGTTATTGAAACATCTGTCTACTCAACGAGCCGATTTTATTAACTAACAAGAAACTCGTTTACCCATTTTCATCCCTCGATTAAAAGACCTAACTGAGTATGCAGTTAAATGTCTGTATTAAAAGAAACTTGTTTAATGAGATGTTCGATGGTGCTCTGTTGACACGAATTTCGGGTTCAGCGGAACTTGACCTCGGTGAAACTTGACCTCGGTGAAACTTGACCTCGGTGAAACATGACCTCGGTGAAACTTGACCTCGGTGAAACTTGACCTCAGTGAAACTTGACCTCAGTGAAACTTGACCTCGGTGAAACTTGACCTCGGTGAAACTTGACCTCGGTGAAACTTGACCTCGGTGAAACTTGACCTCGGTGAAACTTGACCTCGGTGAAACATGACCTCAGTGAAACTTGACCTCAGTGAAACTTGACCTCGGTGAAACATGACCTCAGTGAAACTTGACCTCAGTGAAACATGACCTCGGTGAAACTTGACCTCGGTGAAACATGACCTCGGTGAAACTTGACCTCAGTGAAACATGACCTCGGTGAAACTTGACCTCAGTGAAACTTGACCTCGGTGAAACATGACCTCAGTGAAACTTGACCTCGGTGAAACTTAACCTCGGTGAAACATGACCTCGGTGAAACTTGACCTCAGTGAAACTTGACCTCGGTGAAACTTAACCTCGGTGAAACATGACCTCAGTGAAACTTGACCTCGGTGAAACTTGACCTCGGTGAAACATGACCTCGGTGAAACTTGACCTCAGTGAAACATGACCTCGGTGAAACTTGACCTCAGTGAAACTTGACCTCGGTAAAACTTGATCTCGGTGAAACTTGACCTCGGTGAAACATGACCTCAGTGAAACTTGACCTCGGTGAAACATGACCTCGGTGAAACTTGACCTCGGTGAAACATGACCTCAGTGAAACTTGACCTCGGTGAAACATGACCTCGGTGAAACATGACCTCGGTGAAACTTGACCTCAGTGAAACTTGACCTCGGTAAAACTTGACCTCGGTGAAACTTGACCTCGGTGAAACATGACCTCGGTGAAACTTGACCTCGGTGAAACATGACCTCAGTGAAACTTGACCTCGGTGAAACCTGACCTCAGTGAAACTTGACCTCGGTGAAACTTGACCTCGGTGAAACATGACCTCGGTGAAACTTGACCTCAGTGAAACATGACCTCGGTGAAACTTGACCTCGGTGAAACTTGACCTCGGTGAAACTTGACCTCGGTGAAACATGACCTCAGTGAAACTTGACCTCAGTGAAACATGACCTCAGTGAAACTTGACCTCAGTGAAACATGACCTCAGTGAAACTTGACCTCAGTGAAACTTGACCTCAGTGAAACCTGACTTCGGTGAAACTTGACCTCGGTGAAACTTGACCTCAGTGAATTTTGACCTCAATGAATTTTGACCTCAGTGAATCTGACTTTAGTGAAACTTGACCTCGGTGAAACTTGACCTACAGGATGGGTATGGGGTGGCTACCACCCACAGGATGGGTATGGGGTGGTTACCACCCACAGGATGGGTATGGGGTGCATAATAAACATATTAACCTAACTTAGGTTCATCTTACATATAGGTTAGGTTCTGCCTACAGGAATCCCTCACAGGTTTCTCCTCCCATTATACCTGTGAGGAATTTCTTGCATGAGGTATACAGGGTATTACCTGAATTGTTACATATAGGTAATTTGGGTGAGGTAAGTGGGACTTAGTCACAGTAGGTCACAGAACTGTCACTCCCTCGATGCCCACTCCTCCTCCACACTCACTAAAAGCTTGACCTGCCAGTCCCTGGACCAATTATGTACCTCTGTAATCTTTTGACTACCGCCCACAGGATGGGTATTGGGTGCATAATAAACATATTAAACTAACTGATAATAAATTAATAATTACGTTATTAAACATTAATACCAATAAATTATAAAACAGTGTGGACTCTATGAAAATTAAAACAACAGATCTCCAGAAAGAATTAATGGGAACACTAATACACACAGACAGGGTAAGAATACTCTAATTGATATCTGGAGTTTACCTGGAGAGAGTTCCGGGGGTCAACGCCCCCGCGGCCCGGTCTGTGACCAGGCCTCCTGGTGGATCAGAGCCTGATCAACCAGGCTGTTGCTGCTGGCTGCACGCAAACCAACGTACGAGCCACAGGCACATATGTACCAAAAGTTAGTTAAGAAATTTATATTACCACTTACCATTTATATTGTGGATGGATCACCCCATAATGCTTGCCTAACAAATAGAATCCTACTGACGAGTGAGAAATCTAGATGGCAGGACTAATGGAGTACATACTGGATATGCTGCATGGCAAAGCCTCATTATTTCCACTATCACCACATAATTCTGGAGGTCCCGCAAATTCTCTCTCCTTATTCTTCAATATCAGACATTCCGATACTTATTATAGTTTGAGGCCGATCCATTCAATTATGGCCTCAATGACGGCAGATTACTAGACAATGCCATCACAACCGGTGCTCACACATTATTCCACTATGGCGTCCCCCTCCCCGTGTATCACTCCGCCGCCGCTGAACACTCTCCTTCACACAAAATTTCTTAAATTGTCAAATCAGTATTTTAATACACAATTATTATTCATATTCACTCATGCTGAATTATGAAAATTATAAAAAACTCCACATTGTGGCCGGGCGGAGATAGTTCATAAACGGCTTAATTAAAAAAAATTTGTACACCAGGGCTCTGGTGGCCTGGTGGTTAACGCTCTGGCTTCACACGGTGAGGGCCTGGGTTCGATTCCCAGCCAGAGTAGAAACATTGGACGTGTTTCTTTCCACCTGTTGTCTATGTTCCCCATCAGTAAAATGGGTACCTGAGTGTTAGTCGACTGGTGTGGGTCGCATCCTGGGACACTGACCTAAGGAGGCCTGGTCACAGACCGGGCCGCGGGGGCGTTGACCCCCGGAACTCTCTCCAGATAAACTCCAGAAACCACCTTGATTTACAATTTTTACACACATTTATAATTAAAATGATCAGAGAATGGACTTTGGTATTAAGATAGGATATATTACATATTTACACAATTTAGCATATTACCTAAGTACATATTTAATTACATCAACTAAATATAACCCTGATATAACCCTGGAGGGCCCGGTGGCCCGGTGGCCTGGTGGCTAAAGCTCCCGCTTCATACACGGAGGGCCCGGGTTCGATTCCCGGCGGGTGGAAACATTTCGACACGTTTCCTTACACCTGTTGTCCTGTTCACCTAGCAGCAAATAGGTACCTGGGTGTTAGTCGACTGGTGTGGGTCGCATCCTGGGGGACAAGATTAAGGACCACAATGGAAATAAGTTAGACAGTCCTCGATGACGCACTGACTTTCTTGGGTTATCCTGGGTGGCTAACCCTCCGGGGTTAAAAATCCGAACGAAATCTTATCTTATTTATCTATTATTGAACCTTTAACAATTTTCCCTTTAACAACAGTTTAATTTCAACACCAGAGATTTCTTCTTGCATCTCTGAATCCAATATTTCAGAGGATGTGTAAAATTATATGAAATATTCCTTTTGTTTATTAATTTAAACATTAGCAATGTTACATTAATTAGTTTGGGTAAGGAAGAATACCTATTAATATCAATGTCTAACGAGGGATTAATTATTGGAGTGGTGGTGACAGTAATTTCAGCAGGTGCTATATGTGCCTTTTGTAATGGCCAATTAATTATATTTACCAACCAAGTCGGTCCCTTGAACCATGATACAGTATTCACAAATTTATAAGTCAAGCCTCGTGACAAGAAATCAGCTGATTCTGGTCACCAGGTATATAATCAAATGTTAATATATGTTGACCCAAACTCATATTTCTCTTGCATTTGATTAATCTCAGTGACTTTGTTTCGTACGTACACAATCTTACTGTCACCATTACGAATCCATTGTAAGAAGAGAGATAAGAGAGAGATAAGATTTCGTTCGGATTTTTAACCCCGGAGGGTTAGCCACCCAGGATAACCCAAGAAAGTCAGTGCGTCATCGAGGACTGTCTAACTTATTTCCATTGGGGTCCTTAATCTTGCCCCCCAGGATGCGACCCACACCAGTCGACTAACACCCAGGTACCTATTTGCTGCTAGGTGAACAGGACAACAGGTGTAAGGAAACGTGTCGAAATGTTTCCACCCGCCGGGAATCGAACCCGGGCCCTCCATGTGTGAAGCGGGAGCTTTAGCCACCAGACCACCGGGCCACCGACCACCATTATCAGACCAAATTACAGTGTTACTAATATTTATATCCTGCAGTTTATCTCTTACATAATTAGCTAATTTGACACCTATGTAAATGGCTGTTAATTCCAATTGAGGCAATGTACGTGCTGGAATTGGAGCCACTTTAGCCTTAGACATAACAAGAGAAATATAATTATTACAGTGGATATAATTGACTGATCCATAGGCCAATTCTGAATTATTATTATAATCAAAAAGAAGCGCTAAGCCACAAGGACTATACAGCGCTGCAGGGCAGGAAGGAAGCGAGGGCATCAGGTGGCAAAAGGGAGATGGATGAGTAATAGGTTACGGATAACAGCGGGGCAGTGGATGCCAATTCTGAAGCACTGAAAAAATGTGTAATACATTATCTTCATCGTGACTTGCTATATTACGTGCAAATTACAACAGTGGTATCTTTACATAATCTCCTCTTAATTCTTCCCACTTTTTAATAAATTCTTTAGGCAGAGCCTCATCTCAAGCACATTTAAGCTTCCATGCTGCTTGTATTAATAATTTCCTTCTTAGTGTCAGGGGTGACACTAAGACTAGTGGATCGAAACATCTGGAAGCTTCTGCAAGACTCTTAATCCATTTATTAGACATAACTTAATTATTAGATTATAACAATAACAAATATTCACTGTTCCATTTAGTTATTAGGGCGAGGAACTCACGAAATCGTGATGACACGACTGCAAACAAACCATATCACGGGTGGAGTTAAAACCCGCGATCAGAGAGTTATAAAACTCCAGACCGATGCGTTAGCCACTGGACCACTCGGTCTGGAGTTTCATGACTCTCTAATCGAGGGTTCTAACCCCGCCCGTGGTATGGTTTGTTTAGAGCAAGGAAGCTTACCATATATTACATGGCCTCTGCTGTTTTTAGACAAGTGACGCCACATACCTTTACAAATGAAGGATAATAATCACTCCCTCTTAGAAGATTTATTGGCCCTACTGAGTCATTATTTACGCATAATGGTGCCAATACTACACCATTTTGTGAAAGCCTTTCAGCAGCATCACTTAGCCCAACTGTAGAGATTTTCTGTGGGAGTTTATCTACTATAAGTGCCTCACGAAATCGTAATGACACGATTGCAACCAAACCATACGTCAAGGCCGTGCTAGCGGGAGATTCGTCTGTAAAAATTTGCATTTGTGGTCACAGTGGTGGCCTATGCTAACCTTCCTATGGTGTAGAAATATACCTAGTTGGATGAATCTTATTGTGGCTAGCTGGTCCAGTGGCTAACGCGACGGTCTGGAGTTTTGAGACTCTCTGACCACGGGTTCTAACCCCACCCATGGTATGGTTTGTTTACTCTATTAATAAGTTTTCTCTCACTTCCCAGCCCGACATTTACACAGTGTTATACAACTGGGCCTTTTTATCTGAAAGAAAACCAGATAACTTTAAATCTGAAGGCTCCCTATTTTGCACTTTCATACTATCAAGCTGTATAGCCCTTGTGGCTTAGCGCTTCTTTTTGGTTATAATAATAATAATAATAATTCATACCATCAAGGTAACTACGTTTTATATATGTGCATTGTGATCATTGGTCCAGTAATTAGTTATATTTTTAATTTACGCCTTTTATCCGGTATTTCTACATTCACCACAGGTAAGGTTAGTTCAGCTGTGCCATCATCATTACTGGAAACATTGGACGTGTTTTCTTACACCGGTTGTCTATGTTCACCCATCAGTAAAATGAGTACCTGGGTGTTAGTGGATTGGTGTGGGTCGCATCTTGGGTGTTAGTGGACTGGTGTGGGTCGCATCTTGGGTGTTAGTGGAATGGTGTGGGTCGCATCCTGGTGTTAGTGGACTGGTGTGGGTGGCATCCTGGGTGTTAGTGGACTGGTGTGGGTCGCATCTTGGGTGTTAGTGGACTGGTGTGGGTCGCATCTTGGGTGTTAGTGGACTGGTGTGGGTCGCATCCTGGGTGTTAGTGGACTGGTATGGGTGGCATCCTGGGTGTTAGTGGACTGGTGTGGGTCGCATCTTGGGTGTTAGTGGACTGGTGTGGGTCGCATCTTGGGTGTTAGTGGAATGGTGTGGGTCGCATCCTGGTGTTAGTGGACTGGTGTGGGTGGCATCCTGGGTGTTAGTGGACTGGTGTGGGTCGCATCCTGGGTGTTAGTGGACTGGTATGGGTGGCATCCTGGGTGTTAGTGGACTGGTGTGGGTCGCATCCTGGGTGTTAGTGGACTGGTGTGGGTCGCATCCTGGGTGTTAGTGGACTGGTGTGGGTCGCATCCTGGGTGTTAGTGGACTGGTGTGGGTCGCATCCTGGGACAAAACTGACCTAATTTGCTCGACATACTCTGCATAACAAACGACTTTCTATATAGTAGTATGTCACTGATGTCAGCTATGGTCTGTATACCTTGTACATGTACTGGTATACCTTGTACATGTACTGGTATACCTTGAACATGTACTGGTATACCTTGTACATGTACTGGTATACCTTGTACATGTACTGGTATACCTTGTACATGTACTGGTATACCTTGTACATGTACTGATAGAAATAAAGATTATTATATATTATAATTATTACATTAGTAACAGTTGTGTCAGGGTTTACACGGATTCACCTAACACCACTTTCAGGAACCTAACTACCGTCTTAATCGACTGTCTACTGTGTGTACTCACCTAACTCCCCTGTTGTTTCAGAGGTCGAGACTCAGCTCCTGGCCCCGCCTGTATATATATATATATATATATATATATATATATATATATATATATATATATATATATATATATATATATATATATATTATTGTGACCACGAACAAGTGGTATTGAATCAATAACAACACTGCGACTGGCCGAGAATTCGAACCCATGTCGTTTTGGCCCTGCCTTGTGGTGAGCGAAAATCACATGACGGCTTACCTGGAGTTTACCTGGAGAGAGTTCCGGGGGTCAACGCCCCCGCGGCCCGGTCTGTGACCAGGCCTCCTGGTGGATCAGAGCCTGATCAACCAGGCTGTTGCTGCTGGCTGCACGCAAACCAACGTACGAGCCACAGCCCGGCTGATCAGGAACTGACTTTAGGTGCTTGTCCAGTGCCAGCTTGAAGACTGCCAGGGGTCTGTTGGTAATCCCCCTTATGTGTGCTGGGAGGCAGTTGAACAGTCTCGGGCCCCTGACACTTACTGTATGGTCTCTTAACGTGCTAGTGACACCCCTGCTTTTCATTGGGGGGATGGTGCATCGTCTGCCAAGTCTTTTGCTTTCGTAGTGAGTGATTTTCGTGTGCAAGTTCGGTACTAGTCCCTTTAGGATTTTCCAGGTGTATATAATCATGTATCTCTTCCTCCTGCGTTCCAGGGAATACAGGTTTAGGAACCTCAAGCGCTCCCAGTAATTGAGGTGTTTTATCTCCGTTATGCGCGCCGTGAAGGTTCTCTGTACATTTTCTAGGTCGGCAATTTCATCTGCCTTGAAAGGTGCTGTTAGTGTGCAGCAATATTCCAGCCTAGATAGAACAAGTGACCTGAAGAGTGTCATCATGGGCTTGGCCTCCCTAGTTTTGAAGGTTCTCATTATCCATCCTGTCATTTTTCTAGCAGATGCGATTGATACAATGTTATGGTCCTTGAAGGTGAGATCCTCCGACATGATCACTCCCAGGTCTTTGACGTTGGTGTTTCGCTCTATTTTGTGGCCAGAATTTGTTTTGTACTCTGATGAAAATTTAATTTCCTCGTGTTTACCATATCTGAGTAATTGAAATTTCTCATCGTTGAACTTCATATTGTTTTCTGCAGCCCACTGAAAGATTTGGTTGATGTCCGCCTGGAGCCTTGCAGTGTCTGCAATGGAAGACACTGTCATGCAGATTCGGGTATCATCTGCAAAGGAAGACACGGTGCTGTGGCTGACATCCTTGTCTATGTCGGATATGAGGATGAGGAACAAGATGGGAGCGAGTACTGTGCCTTGTGGAACAGAGCTTTTCACCGTAGCTGCCTCGGACTTTACTCTGTCGACGACTACTCTCTGTGTTCTGTTAGTGAGGAAATTATAGATCCATCGACCGACTTTTCCTGTTATTCCTTTAGCACGCATTTTGTGCGCTATTACGCCATGGTCACACTTGTCGAAGGCTTTTGCAAAGTCTGTATATATTACATCTGCATTCTTTTTGTCTTCTAGTGCATTTAGGACCTTGTCGTAGTGATCCAATAGTTGAGACAGACAGGAGCGACCTGTTCTAAACCCATGTTGCCCTGGGTTGTGTAACTGATGGGTTTCTAGATGGGTGGTGATCTTGCTTCTTAGGACCCTTTCAAAGATTTTTATGATATGTGATGTTAGTGCTATTGGTCTGTAGTTCTTTGCTGTTGCTTTACTGCCCCCTTTGTGGAGTGGGGCTATGTCTGTTGTTTTTAGTAACTGAGGGACGACCCCCGTGTCCATGCTCCCTCTCCATAGGATGGAAAAGGCTCGTGATAGGGGCTTCTTGCAGTTCTTGATGAACACAGAGTTCCATGAGTCTGGCCCTGGGGCAGAGTGCATGGGCATGTCATTTATCGCCTGTTCGAAGTCATTTGGCGTCAGGATAACATCGGATAGGCTTGTGTTAATTAAATTTTGTGGCTCTCTCATAAAAAATTCATTTTGATCTTCGACTCTCAGTCTGGTTAGCGGCTTGCTAAAAACTGAGTCATATTGGGACTTGAGTAGCTCACTCATTTCCTTGCTGTCATTTGTGTAGGACCCATCTTGTTTAAGTAGAGGCCCAATACTGGACGTTGTTCTCGATTTTGATTTGGCATAGGAGAAGAAATACTTTGGGTTTCTTTCGATTTCATTTATGGCTTTTAGTTCTTCCCGCGATTCCTGACTCCTAAAGGATTCTTTTAGCTTAAGTTCGATGCTTGCTATTTCTCTGACCAGTGTCTCCCTACGCATTTCAGATATATTGACCTCTTTTAGCCGCTCTGTTATTCTTTTCCGTCGCCTGTAAAGGGAGCGCCTGTCTCTTTCTATTTTACATCTACTCCTCCTTTTTCTTAGAGGAATAAGCCTTGTGCATACATCGAGTGCCACCGAGTTAATCTGTTCTAGGCATAAGTTGGGGTCTGTGTTGCTTAGTATATCTTCCCAGCTTATATCGGTTAGGACTTGGTTTACTTGGTCCCACTTTGTTTTTGTTATTGAAGTTGAATTTGGTGAATGCTCCCTCGTGACTAGTCTCATTATGTCGGTCTGGGGCTCCACGCATACATGTCTGAACCTCAATTATGTTGTGATCTGAGTATATTGTTTTTGATATGGTGACATTTCTTATCAGATCATCATTGTTAGTGAAGATGAGGTCTAGTGTATTCTCCAGTCTAGTAGGCTCTATTATTTGCTGGTTTAAATTGAATTTTGTGCAGAGATTTAAAAGCTCGTGTGAGTGTGAGTTTTCATCAGAGCTGCCTCCTGGTGTTATTACTGCAACAATATTATTTGCTATATTCCTCCATTTTAGGTGCCTTAAGTTGAAATCCCCCAGGAGCAAGATGTTGGGTGCAGGAGCTGGAAGATTTTCCAGACAGTGGTCAATTTTTAACAGCTGTTCCTGGAATTGCTGGGATGTTGCATCCGGAGGCTTGTAGACTACCACAATGACTAGGTTTTGGTTCTCGACCTTTACTGCTAAAACTTCCACTACATCATTTGAGGCATTAAGCAGTTCTGTGCAAACAAGTGACTCTGCAATGTACAGGCCAATCCCCCCCCCTTTTGCCTGTTCACTCTGTCACATCTGTATAGGTTGTAACCTGGGATCCATATTTCGTTGTCCAAGTGATCCTTTATGTGGGTCTCAGTGAAAGCCGCGAACATTGCCTTTGCCTCTGCAAGCAGTCCACGGATGAAAGGTATTTTGTTGTTTGTTGCTGGCTTTAGACCCTGTATATTTGCAAAGAAGAATGTTATCGGACTGGTGGTATTGTTGGTACTGGGGGGGATTTTTTTTCCGGCATTAGTATCTGTATCTGTTGGTTTTGAGTGGAGGCCATCGACTGTGGTTCCACTCCAGGAATGACTGGATTTGGTGTAGGATTTCTGCCATTTCCTGCCAGTTTTTTTTCCTTCCTGGCACTAAAAAACCTCTCCCTCTTGAGTGGCTGTGGCTACCCAGGTTTTCCCATGGCCTGGATGTTTTGTATATTTTTGTCCCCTTTAGATGGTATGCCTGGCAATTTAAGTTATAGCACAGTCTTTCCTGTACTGAAGAGGTACACAGTTCAGGGTGAAAAAGCTTACAGGGAGTTTGCATTTTCCTGTTGTCATATGGGCATGGCATTTTCTAGGGTGGTCATAGTTGCACGTCCCATCTGTTTTTCCAGATTTCCCATGCCAGCAGATACCAAGTGCATAGTATGTGCACAGGCTTGGTTTCCGTTTGCCTTGGGTTTCTGTGACTGTATTCCCTGTGTGATGAATGGTTTGAAAAACCGACAAGTTGAAGATTGAGACACTTATGCAGCATATGGAAATCTTTATTCAGGAAACGTTTCGCCACACAGTGGCTTCATCAGTCCAATACAAAGAGGAAGGCGTAAGGAGAGGAGGAGAATGAGGTAATCAGTCCCTCAACCTGGAGTCGATGTGTTCAGTCCATCAATCTTGTAGAATGTACAGCATAGGGCCGTAGACGTGGCTTATATACTGTAGTGAGGTGACGTGAAGCAGATGGAGGCGGGGTCATAGTGGTACCATCCACTAGTCGAAGTAGGTCTTCGTCCAAAGGTTGAACAAGTGTTGAAGAATTCTTTGTAACAAGATCCCATGATGCTGCAGTGTCTGACAGTTGTGATGAATGGTTTGAAAAACCGACAAGTTGAAGATTGAGACACTTATGCAGCATATGGAAATCTTTATTCAGGAAACGTTTCGCCACACAGTGGCTTCATCAGTCCAATACAAAGAGGAAGGCGTAAGGAGAGGAGGAGAATGAGGTAATCAGTCCCTCAACCTGGAGTCGATGTGTTCAGTCCATCAATCTTGTAGAATGTACAGCATAGGGCCGTAGACGTGGCTTATATACTGTAGTGAGGTGACGTGAAGCAGATGGAGGCGGGGTCATAGTGGCACCATCCACTAGTCGAAGTAGGTCTTCGTCCAAAGGTTGAACAAGTGTTGAAGAATTCTTTGTAACAAGATCCCATGATGCTGCAGTGTCTGACAGTTGTGATGAATGGTTTGAAAAACCGACAAGTTGAAGATTGAGACACTTATGCAGCATATGGGAATCTTTATTCAGGAAACGTTTCGCCACACAGTGGCTTCATCAGTCCAATACAAAGAGGAAGGACCTACTTCGACTAGTGGATGGTACCACTATGACCCCGCCTCCATCTGCTTCACGTCACCTCACTACAGTATATAAGCCACGTCTACGGCCCTATGCTGTACATTCTACAAGATTGATGGACTGAACACATCGACTCCAGGTTGAGGGACTGATTACCTCATTCTCCTCCTCTCCTTACGCCTTCCTCTTTGTATTGGACTGATGAAGCCACTGTGTGGCGAAACGTTTCCTGAATAAAGATTTCCATATGCTGCATAAGTGTCTCAATCTTCAA
Source organism: Cherax quadricarinatus (assembly GCF_038502225.1). NCBI lineage: Eukaryota > Metazoa > Arthropoda > Malacostraca > Decapoda > Parastacidae > Cherax > Cherax quadricarinatus. The sequence goes on from NC_091385.1 coordinate 11,565,279, forward strand.
CTTGTCGGTTTTTCAAACCATTCATCACAACTGTCAGACACTGCAGCATCATGGGATCTTGTTACAAAGAATTCTTCAACACTTGTTCAACCTTTGGACGAAGACCTACTTCGACTAGTGGATGGTACCACTATGACCCCGCCTCCATCTGCTTCACGTCACCTCACTACAGTATATAAGCCACGTCTACGGCCCTATGCTGTACATTCTACAAGATTGATGGACTGAACACATCGACTCCAGGTTGAGGGACTGATTACCTCATTCTCCTCCTCTCCTTACGCCTTCCTCTTTGTATTGGACTGATGAAGCCACTGTGTGGCGAAACGTTTCCTGAATAAAGATTTCCATATGCTGCATAAGTGTCTCAATCTTCAACTTGTCGGTTTTTCAAACCATTCATCACAACTGTCAGACACTGCAGCATCATGGGATCTTGTTACAAAGAATTCTTCAACACTTGTTCAACCTTTGGACGAAGACCTACTTCGACTAGTGGATGGTACCACTATGACCCCGCCTCCATCTGCTTCACGTCACCTCACTACAGTATATAAGCCACGTCTACGGCCCTATGCTGTACATTCTACAAGATTGATGGACTGAACACATCGACTCCAGGTTGAGGGACTGATTACCTCATTCTCCTCCTCTCCTTACGCCTTCCTCTTTGTATTGGACTGATGAAGCCACTGTGTGGCGAAACGTTTCCTGAATAAAGATTTCCATATGCTGCATAAGTGTCTCAATCTTCAACTTGTCGGTTTTTCAAACCATTCATCACAACTGTCAGACACTGCAGCATCATGGGATCTTGTTACAAAGAATTCTTCAACACTTGTTCAACCTTTGGACGAAGACCTACTTCGACTAGTGGATGGTACCACTATGACCCCGCCTCCATCTGCTTCACGTCACCTCACTACAGTATATAAGCCACGTCTACGGCCCTATGCTGTACATTCTACAAGATTGATGGACTGAACACATCGACTCCAGGTTGAGGGACTGATTACCTCATTCTCCTCCTCTCCTTACGCCTTCCTCTTTGTATTGGACTGATGAAGCCACTGTGTGGCGAAACGTTTCCTGAATAAAGATTTCCATATGCTGCATAAGTGTCTCAATATTCAACTGTATTCCCTGTTGGTGCATGTTTCCCTGTCTTACTTCTATCCTCCCTAGCACCAACAATGGAGCTCCCACCAGTTGTTTTTGGTAATATATCCTCACTATTGCTAGTGGAGTCCTCTTGTTTGCTATTTCCTGCGGTATTTCTAGTTTGCAATATTGGTTTTATCTTATCTTTGACTACACTTGTTTCCCTACTATGGCTCCTGTCCCCTATGAGGTCATTTATATGTATTCCTTCCTGCGTATAATTCCCGACTACCTGGACAAAATCTCCAGCTTCACCATTACTGTCTCCCAGGACAGCATCTCCAGCTTCACCATTACTGTCTCCCAGGACAGCACCTCCAGCTTCACCATTACTGTCTCCCAGGACAGCACCTCCAGCTTCACCATTACTGTCTCCCAGGACAGCACTATCAGCCCCACATTTACTGACTACCAGGACTTCATCTCCAGCCTTACAGTTTCTGACTACATGGCCAGTATCAAGGGCAGTACCATTCAGCCCCGACTTTTTATGTTCCCATCTGTTGTAGAAAGCTTCCAGGTTTTCTATGAAAGCAGCTTTGATGTTGTCCTCCTTTAATACCCTTGTGATTTTAGTCCACAGATTTATCTCATTTGGGCATACCCAAAAACACTTCCCTGTTTTAATACTGCTTGTAGCTAGTTCTGGGATATCTGCACAAGGGGCGTGACACCAATTTCCACAAAAATGACAATTTACCCATGTGGAAGCCCGTTTGTTTGACTGACCACAGACTACACACAGCTTCATAATGATTTGAATGGTTGATTTACTGCAATTCTACTAGCAACCTCTTGAATATTCTATTAATAACCTCCTTAAATGAAGCTCTAGCTATTTGTATTTCTGTTTCTAACTGTTTTTGTATATTGGACAGCTTACCGTGCACGTTCTTGATTTATATTTAATTTTTGTGTTTATAAGGGCGCCTACAACCCCATCCGTTTACAGTCTGCTTTGTCCAACGAAACCGTTTGAAACCAGTCAAGTGTTCGGACCAGTCAAGGGTTCGGACCAGTCAAGGGTTCGGACCAGTCAATGGTTCGGACCAGTCTATCTGATCTGATCAGTGGGTCACTTATTTAAAACATACTGGTCGGTGATTTGAGCTAACACATGAAGGATCTACTGGAAATTATCTACCTGAGTAATATGTGATTTGATTAATACAAAAGTATAACTTGCGTGTTGAAGAGCCGGTGACTGCTGGCAACTCCTACAATGACGAACGGTCGACCTCCACCCTTGTTTATCAATCGCTGTATCTAGCTTTTCTATTTTTTTCCGTCTCCACCACAATAAATGCTATATTATCACTATAGTTGACTGGTGGAAATTTTGGAGGAAGGACGCTTTTTCTGTAGTAATAATTGCTTCTCGTTGTGTATATTGCGACCGCTGGTAACTACAGGTTATATGAAATTCACAGTATATGTCTGGTATTTCAAGAAAAAAGAAACTAATGAAAGTCACTCCACTCCACTAAGTACCATTATAATACTGGTTAGTTGCTACTACAACACTGTATTCTGCTATTCACTGGTATCACTAGATTATATGCGAGTACACTAGCAGGCCAGGAAGATTATTAAAAACAGCTGACCTGTGGTAAGTTTCTGGCGACTTCTGGCACCTGCCTCTATAGGCTTATCACTTCATTTACAAATTCAACTGTTTTCAAATGACACTTTAGCCTTTATCAACAATATACTAGGGAGCCACTGTAGTATACACTATACACTATGTATACTCAATGTTATCAGGGAGACTTTCTTTCCTCTGACACGAAAAGTTCAATTATTATTATTTTTTTCACACGGGACACAGGCCTGATTCCCCTCTGGCAGTAAACTCTGCTAGGTAGTGCACAGCCCAGTAGGATTGTGTGGTACTGTGGACTAAGGTGTCATGTGTTTTCGCTCACCACAAGGCAGGCCCAAAACAACATGGGTTCGAATCCTCGGCCAGTCGCAGTGTTATTTATTTATATATATATATAATTATATATATATATATATATATATATATATATATATATATATATATATATATATATATATATATATATATATATATGCACGCACGCACGCACACACAGACACACACACACACATATTTCTCACAGCAAAATAGATGCAATATTTCCAGAATTATTTACAGTAAACAACACAGTAGACTTTTCAATCCGTCTTGGACCCTCATCAGGTCACGAATGAGAGGAAAACTGAAAGAAAAGCTGGAATTCTGATCCAGCAAGGTGACGCCTACAAGAGTTCATCTTCTTGCAAGACTACAGAGATGTTTCTGTGGGTTTACCTATCCGAGACGAAGACTCCATTTCTGCTGTTTCAAGACCATCTTTGGAGGTCTCAGTATGACAAAGATCAGATGTCATACTTGATAGTGAAAGCTGAGATGATCTCAGAGGATCATCACAAACCGAAGGTGAACCAGAACTCAGCTGGATCGAGTCCATTGACGCTCGTGGAGCCCTGGAATCCGACAGTACACTGTTCATCTCCCTGGAATCCGACTTTTCCTGTGGATTATAGAGAACGTAAGAACGCTGAAAAATATTTGTTAGAAAATAATATGAACAAATGGTTTAGAAACAAGCAAGTTGAAAAATGATTACTTGTTCAATATCTAATTATTTTTATTCTGGAGAACAACGATGTTGCCCAAGTGTATCATTTATCAAAATAAATATCAATAAACAGCTTTCGATGTGAGGTTCCCATTCTATAAACGCTGTATAACCCGTACCTGTTTAGTGCTTCCCCATGAATATAATATGGAAAAGCAATAATGATTGGGAAAGTACCCGAGGGAAGAATGTGTCTGGTCAAACCGATCATCACAACAGTAATGACTTAAAACAGGATTAAACAACGGAAACTCTGGTTAGAGCAAACGGAAAAATGTCAACAGGTGGACCTTGACTGGAAAAGAACAAAAATGGAGTGGGAACAAATGAGAGAGTACAAAGATGCCAGAGGAAGAAAGGAGAGATTGGTATGGAAGCTCAGCCTCCAGTGGTACTCCATGCACACCCGAGCACACATGTCCACCCTAAAGCTCTAGTCCCTCTCCCACTCAAACAATTCATGTCCCCTCCCCCTCTTCCTACACCCACAGTCCACACTCATTCCAGTGTAAGAACCTTCCTCGCAACAACTCCACACTCTAGCCCCAGACTCCACTTCCCCTTCACTCCAAGTCTTCCCATTAATCTAAGTCTGCCCGAAATGCCTAGCCATGGTAAGTGTTCTAGTGGCCCCCTCTGTAATTAGTATTTTACTACATGTAAACCACACAATAACCAAATTCTGTAAACTCAGCATTGTAATCCTTATAGAGAATAAACTTTGAATTGAATTTGAATTGAATTGAACTGAATTGAATCCACCCCAATCTTCATCGGAGGTCCTGACGCCTTCCAGAGTATAAAACCCACCCCTATCATTACCCCAACCAACACCATCCCCATCCACTCTCTCTCTCCTCCTCGCTCCGACTCATGTGATAGAACCAGGAAATTAAGAACTCAAGAACCGGAATGCAGTAAGAGAAATAAAGCTGAAAGCGTGGTATAAAAAATAACATGGAAAAAATAATAAGAATGATGGATGGAACTAACGAACAGTGGGGTCACCCTCAGACATTATAACATTCATAGGGACGAATCTCAGAGATAAGAGATGTATTCTTCCCGGATGGATGTCAGATGATGAGGAAAGACTGAATGAAAAGTATCATTGTTAATCAGAACCTAGTGGAATTTTGAGATGAGAAAAATAAACAGAGGGGAGAACTTTGACTATATAGGCAACCTCAACGTGAGGTTTTCATGGTGGTGACAGCAGTGATGAACAACCCTCCACTAAACAGCAAAAGACCAAGACAGTAATATAACAACAACAACAACAACGACTGAAATGGTCAGAAGATCCCCCATGACCAGGACACAGTTACTGATCATGGTAGACTTTAACCAACAGGAGATTGACTGGAAGAACCTGAATTCACATGAGGGACAAGAAATGTAGGGGCTAAGATGCTGGAGGTGGTAATGACCAACATCACGCACCATGTTAGGGATTCAACGAAAGAGAAAGGAAAGGATGAACTAGCAATGCTAGTCCTTGAACATGACTCCTGATGCTAGCACGTACGTGGCTGTGGTAAGTTTATTCAGGTATACACAAATACAGTTACATAGATTATCATACATAACAACGTATGTGTAGAGAACCTGAGATAACCAAAAAAAGTCCGAGTGATTTATTTTATTTTATTCTAATCTCGCTTGGAATACCAGTCTTCATGGGCAGTAATTACATTAATGCTTCCATAAACAAGCAGTTTTAAGCAATTAGCAATACTGCGACTAGCCAGGGATCGAACCTGTGTTAATTTAGCCAGCCAAAATCCACGACGCTCTAGCACAGGGGCTTACCTGGAGTTTACCTGGAGAGGGTTTTGGGGGTCAACGCCCCCCGCGGCCCGGTCTGAGACCAGGCCTCAAGGTGGATCAGGGTCTGATCAACCAGGCTGTTACTGCTGGCCGCAAGCAAGCTGACGTACGAACCACAGCCCAGTTGGTTAGGTGCTGACCTTAGGTGCCTGTCCAGTGCCTTCTTGAAGACAGTCAGGGGTCTATTAGTAATCCCCCTCATGTATGCTGGGAGGCAATTGAACAGTCTTGGGCCCCGGACACTTACTGTGTTGTCTCTCAGTGTACTCGTGGCGCCCCTGCTTTTCATCGGGGGAATGTTGCATCTCCTGCCTAGTCTTTTGTTTCATATGGAGTGATTTTCGTGTGCAGATTTGGTACCAATCCCTCCAGGACCTTCCAAGCGTATATTATCATGTATCTCTCTCGCCTGCGTTCCAGGGAATACAGATCAAGGACCTTCAACCGTTCCCAGTAGTTTAGGTGCCTTATTGCACTTATGTGTTCTGTGAAAGTTCTTTGTACACTCTCCAGGTCTGCAATGTCGCCAGCCTTGAAGGGGGTCGTTAGTGTACAGCAGTATTCCAGCCTAGATAGCACAAGCGATTTGAAGAGTGTCACCGTGGGCTTGGCGTCCCTAGTTTTGAAGGTTCTCATTATCCATCCTATAATTTTCCTAGCGGATGCGGTAGATACATTGTTGTGGTCTTTGAAGGCGAGATCCTCTGACATTATCACTCCCAGGTCCTTCACATTACTTTTCCGCTCTATTGTATGGTTAGAATTTGTAGTACACCCTGACACATTTTTAATTTCTTCAAGTTTCCCATATCTGAGTAGTTGAAATTTCTCCTCGTTGAACTTCATATTGTTTTGAGTGGCCCATTCGAAGATTTGGTTGATGTCCACTTGGAGTCTCGCAGTGTCGTCGATGGAGGTCACTGCCATGGTCATCCAGGTGTCATCCACAAAGGAAGACACGGAGCTATGACTCACATCTCTGTCTATGTCAGATATGAGGATGTGGAATAGAATGGGAGCGAGTACTGTGCCTTGTGGAACAGAGCTTTTTACCATGGCGGCCTCAGACTTTACTCTGTTTACTATTACTCTTTGTGTTCTATTTGTCAGGAAGTTGTAGATCCATCTACCAACTTTTCCCGCTATTCCTTTATCCTGCATTTTGTGTGCTATTACACCTTGATCACACTTGTCGAAAGCTTTTCCAAAGTCTGTGTATACTGCATCTGTATTTTGTTTATCGTCTACAGCATCTAGGACCTTGTCATAGTGGTCCAGTAGCTGGGACAGGCAGGAGCGACCTGCTCTATACCTGTGTTGCCCTGGGTTGTGTAATTGATGGGTATCTAGGTGGTTGTCTATCTTGCTTCTTAGAACCCTCTCAAAGATTTTTATGATATGGGATGTTAGTGCTATCGGACTGTAGCTCTTTACTGCCACCTTTGTAGCGTGGGGCTATGTCTGTTGTTTTCAGTGTGTGTGGGATGACCCCTGTGTCCATTCTCCCTCTCCATAAAATGCTGAAGGCACACGTTAGGGGCTTCTTGCAATTCTTGATGAGCACGGAGTTCCACGAGTCTGGGCATGGGGCAGAGTACCTGGGCATGTCATTAATTGCCTCTTCAATGTCTTGTGAAGTTAGAACAATATCCGAGATTTTTGGGATGACCAGATTTTGGGTTTCGTTCATAAAGAATTCATTTGGATTGTCGACCCTTAGTCTGGGCAGTGGCTCACTGAACACTGAATCATATTGGGACTTTAGTATCTCACTCATTTCTCGGCTCTCACCTGTGTATGTCCCATCCCGCCTAAGCAAGGGCCCAATACTGGATGTTGTTTTTCCCTTAGATTTAACATAAGAGAAAAAGTATTTTTTTTTCAACCTCCTTTATGGCTTTTAGTTCTTCCTGTGATTCTTGTCTCCTAAAAGATTCCTTCAGCTTAAGTTCGATATTTCCAATTTCATTGAGTAGTATTTCAGATATATTGGTCCCACTCAGCAGCTGTGTGACTCTTCACCTTCACCTGTATAGGGAACGTCTCTCTCTTTCTAGCTTACATCTTCTCTTTCTTTTTCTTAATGAAATGTGTCTTGAGCAGATCTCAAGAACCACAGAATTCATTTTTTTCAAGGCAAATGTTTAGATCTGTGTTGTTTAGGATAGGTGCGCTAGGTGGGCTAAAATAACACGGGTTCAATCCCTAACTTGTCACAGTACTGCTAATTCTTAAACCAATTGTTTGTGGATGTGTATGGTATCTGAGACAGTTATGTTCAACGAGCCACAAGAATAAATAGAACATCTGATATTTAACCTAAAAATACCTTAATATGTGTACTGCTCGTGAAGATTAGTAGTCACGGAAACACGCCCAGTTCTACCGGGTACCTGATGTTCGTAGATTGATGGCTCAGTGGTTTTAAAGCATCGTGGATTCTGGGTGACTTGCCACGATTCTGGCTATTATAACCAGGGTTGGACACCCGGCTAGTCGCATTATTGTTACTATACATACATGTTATGCCAAATTAGCTGAACTTTCCGGATAGGTTAAGTTCGAAAAAAACTCGACTATTCACAAAAATTCTGTTTAGATTGAAAAAAAAATTTTTCCATTGACAATGATGTAAAAAAAATTATTTTTGTACCATAACTAAATTAGATACCTCACCTAACTTAGATACCTCACCTAACTTAGATGCCTCACCTAACTTAGATGCCTCACCTAACTTAGATACCTCACCTAACTTAGATGCCTCACCTAACTTAGATGCCTCACCTAACTTAGATGCCTCACCTAACTTAGATACCTCACCTAACTTAGATGCCTCACCTAACTTAGATGCCTCACCTAACTTAGATGCCTCACCTAACTTAGATGCCTCACCTAACTTAGATGCCTCACCTAACTTAGATGCCTCACCTAACTTAGATGCCTCACCTAACTTAGATGCCTCACCTAACTTAGATGCCTCACCTAACTTAGATGCCTCACCTAACTTAGATGCCTCACCTAACTTAGATGCCTCACCTAACTTAGATGCCTCACCTAACTTAGATGCCTCACCTAACTTAGATGCCTCACCTAACTTAGATGCCTCACCTAACTTAGATGCCTCACCTAACTTAGATACCTCACCTAACTTAGATGCCTCATCTAACTTAGACACCTCACATAACTTAGATGCCTCACCTAACTTAGATGCCTCACCTAACTTAGATGCCTCACCTAACTTAGATACCTCACCTAACTTAGATGCCTCACCTAACTTAGACACCTCACCTAACTTAGACACCTCACCTAACTTAGATGCCTCCCCTAACTTAGACACCTCACCTAACTTAGATGCCTCACCTAACTTAGATGCCTCACCTAACTTAGATGCCTCACCTAACTTAGATGCCTCACCTAACTTAGATACCTCACCTAACTTAGATACCTCACCTAACATAGATGCCTCACCTAACTTAGATACCTCACCTAACTTAGATGCCTCACCTAACTTAGATGCCTCACTTAACTTAGACACCTCACCTAACTTAGACACCTCACCTAACTTAGATGCCTCACCTAACTTAGACACATCACCTAACTTAGATGCCTCACCTAACTTAGATGCCTCACCTAACTTAGATGCCTCACCTAACTTAGATGCCTCACCTAACTTAGATACCTCACCTAACTTAGATACCTCACCTAACTTAGATGCCTCACCTAACTTAGATAATTCACCTAACTTAGATGCCTCACTTAACTTAGATGCCTCACTTAACTTAGACACCTCACCTAACTTAGATGCCTCACCTAACTTAGATGCCTCACCTAACTTAGACACCTCACCTAACTTAGATGCTTCACCTAACTTAGACACCTCACCTAACTTAGATGCTTCACCTAACTTAGACACCTCACCTAACTTAGACACCTCACCTAACTTAGATGCCTCACCTAACTTAGATGCTTCACCTAACTTAGACACCTCACCTAACTTAGACACCTCACCTAACTTAGACACCTCACCTAACTTAGTTGCCTCACCTAACTTAGATGCCTCACCTAACTTAGATACCTCACCTAACTTAGATGCCTCACCTAACTTAGACACCTCACCTAACTTAGACACCTCACCTAACTTAGACACCTCACCTAACTTAGACACCTCACCTAACTTAGATGCCTCACCTAACTTAGATGCCTCACCTAACTTAGATGCCTCACCTAACTTAGATGCCTCACCTAACTTAGATACATCAGATGCCTCAAACTTAGATACTTAGATGCCTCACCTCACCTAACTTAGATGATGCCTCACCTAACTTAGATACCTCACCTAACTTACCTAACTTAGATACCTCACCTAACTTAGATGCCTCACCTCTTAGATACCTCAACTTAGATGCCTCACCTAACTTAGATTCCTCACCTAACTTAGATGCCTCACCTAACTTAGATGCCTCACCTCAACTTAGATGCCTCACTTAGATACCTCACCTAACTTAGATGATGCCTCACCTAACTTAGATGCCTCACCTAACTTAGATACCTCACCTAACTTAGATGCATCACCTAACTTACCTCACCTAACTTAGATGCCTCACCTAACTTAGATCACCTTAGATGCCTCACCTAACTTAGATGCCTCACCTAACTTAGATACCTCACCTAACTTAGATGCCTCACCGAACTTAGATACCTCACCTAACTTAGATACCTCACCTAACTTAGATGCCTCACCTAACTTAGATTCCTCACCTAACCTAACTTAGATACCTAACTTACCTAACTTAGATGCCTCACCTAACTTAGATACCTCACCTAACTTAGATGCCTCACCTAACTTAGATACCTAACTTAGATGCCTCACCTAACTTAGATGCCTCACCTAACTTAGATGCCTCACCTAACTTAGATACCTCACCTAACTTAGATACCTCACCTAACTTAGATGCTCACCTAACTTAGATGCCTCACCTAACTTAGATGACCTAACTTAGACACTCGCCTCCACCTGGCAGACACCTCACCCTGGCTTGGATACCTCACCTGCAGATGCCTCCTGCTAAGTGAGTGCCTCACCTGGCTTAGATGCCTCATGCTAGACGGATACCACCTCACCTAACCCGATGGCCACCTCATGACCCAGATGCCTCACCTAACTTAGATGCCTCACCTAACTTAGACACCTCACCTAACTTAGATGCCTCACCTAACTTAGATGCCTCACCTAACTTAGATACCTCACCTAACTTAGATGCCTCACCTAACTTAGATACCTCACCTAACTTAGATGCCTCACCTAACTTAGACACCTCACCTAACTTAGATGCCTCACCTAACTTTGATGCCTCACCTAACTTAGATACCTCACCTAACTTAGATGCCTCACCTAAATCAGATGCCTCACCTAACTTAGATGCCTCACCCACTAACCCAGAACCTCACCCCTGGCAGATGCCTCACCTGCTTAGATGCCTCACCTGGCAGATGCCTCACCTGGCAGGATGCCTCACCTGCTTAAGGATGCCTACTAACCCATGCCTCACCTGCAGATGCCACCTCATCTAGCCCAGATGCCTCATCCCTGGAACTTAGATACCTCCTCCTACTTCAGATGCCTCCTGCTTGGAGATGCCTCACCTGGCTTAGATGCCTCACGATGCTTATTGCCTCTATAGCTGGACCACTCCCACCTAACTTAAGATCCTCACCTGGCTTGGATGCCTCACCTAAGGCCACCATTGATTACCTCACTTAGATGCCTCACCTGGAGATGCCTCACCTGCTTAGATGCACACCTAGCTACCTCCACCTAACTGCCTAACCTTCAGTACCTCACCTAGCTTGATGCCTCACCTATTGTATACTACGATGCCTCACCTGGCTTAGATGCCACTCCACCTGGCTTAGATGCCTCACCTGACAGATCCTCACCATAAGCAGACACCTCACCCTAGCAGCACCTCACCCTAGCCGCTTGATACCTCACCTAAGGCAGATGCCTCACCTAGCCTTGGGATGCCACCTCCTTCAACTGCAGATGCCTCCTCACTTAAGGCCCAAATGCCTCACCTTGTTGGATGCCTCACCTAAGCACCTCACCTAACTTAGATGCCTCACCTGCTTAGATGCCTCACCTGCTAGATGCCTCACCAACAGCAGATGCCTCACCTAACTTAAGATGCCTCCACCTAACTTAGATGACCCTGTGGCCACTTAACCCAGATGCCTCACCCTAACTTAGATGCCTCACCTAACTTGATGACCTCACCATAACCAGATACCTCACCCTAACTTGGACGCCTCACCTAGCAGATAACACTCACCTGCTTAGATGCCTCCATACCTAACCTGGAGATGCACCTCACCTAACCCAGATGCCTCAGCCTGGCAGATGCCTCCAACATGCCTAAGCCCAGATGCTCTCACCTGCTTGGATGCCTCACTGCTTGGATGCCTCACCTGCAGATGCCTCACCTGCTTGGATACCTCACTACTTGGATGCCTCCATGCTGGATGCCTCCATAACTAGATGGCCTCATCTGGCAGACACCTCACTAGCAGGATGCCTCACCTGTTGGACCTCACCTGGCAGGATCACCTGCACTACCTTAATGGCAGGATGCCTCCACCTGGCTTGGATGCCTCCACCTAGGCAAGGATGCCTCCTGACCTGCTTGGCAGGTGCCTCATATATGCAGATGCCTCACCTGGCAGCCAGATGCCTCACCCTGCAGATGCCTCCTGCCTTGGAGATGGCTTCACCATAACTTAGATGCCTCACCACCTTGATAGATCTCGTCTAACTTAGATGCCTCACCCTAACTTAGATGCCTCCACCTGTTGAGATGCCTCACCCTCAGATACCTATGCCTCCACCTAACCAGATCCTTCCACCTAACTTAGGATGCCTCACCTAAGCACTTGGATGCCTCATGCCTAGCGGATGCCTCACCTACCTCACCTAACTTAGATACCTCACCTAACTTAGATGCCTCACCTAACTTAGATGCCTCACCTAACTTAGACACCTCACCTAACTTAGATGCCTCACCTAACTTAGATGCCTCACCTAACTTACATGCCTCACCTAACTTAGATGCCTCACCTAACTTAGATGCCCCACCTAACTTAAATACCTCACCTAACTTAAATACCTCACCTAACTTAAATACCTCACCTAACTTAAATACCTCACCTAACTTAGATGCCTCACCTAACTTAGATGCCTCACCTAACTTAGATGCCTCACCTAACTTAGATGCCTCACCTAACTTAGACACCTCACCTAACTTAGACACCTCACCTAACTTAAATACCTCACCTAACTTAGATACCTCACCTAACTTAGATGCCTCACCTAACTTAGATGCCTCACCTAACTTAAATACCTCACCTTACTTAGATACCTCACCTAACTTAGATACCTCACCTAACTTAGATGCCTCACCTAACTTAGATGCCTCACCTAACTTAGATACCTCACCTAACTTAGATACCTCACCTAACTTAGACACCTCACTTAACTTAGATGCCTCACCTAACTTAGATACCTCACCTAACTTAGATGACTCACCTAACTTAGATACCTCACCTAACTTAGACACCTCACCTAACTTAGATACCTCACCTAACTTAGATACCTCACCTAACTTAGACACCTCACCTAACTTAGATACCTCACCTAACTTAGATGCCTCACCTAACTTAGATACCTCACCTAACTTAGATGCCTCACCTAACTTAGATACCTCACCTAACTTAGACACCTCACCTAACTTAGATGCCTCACCTAACTTAGATGCCTCAACTAACTTAGATGCCTCACCTAACTTAGATGCCTCGCCTAACTTAGATGCCTCACCTAACTTAGACACCTCACCTAGCTTAGATGCCTCACCTAACTTAGATGCCTCACCTAACTTAGATGCCTCACCTAACTTAGATGCCTCACCTAACTTAGATACCTCACCTAACTTGGATGCCTCACCTAACTTAGATACCTCACCTAACTTGGATGCCTCACCTAACTTAGATGCCTCACCTAACTTAGGTGCCTCACCTAACTTAGATGCCTCACCTAACTTAGATGCCTCACCTAACTTAGACACCTCACCTAACTTAGATACCTCACGTAACTTAGATACCTCACCTAACTTAGATACCTCACCTAACTTAGATACCTCACCTAACTTAGATACCTCACCTAACTTAGATGCCTCACCTAACTTAGATGCCTCACCTAACTTAGATGCCTCACCTAACTTAGATGCCTCACCTAACTTAGATGCCTCACCTAACTTAGATACCTCACCTAACTTAGATGCCTCACCTAACTTAGATGCCTCACCTAACTTAGATACCTCACCTAACTTAGATACCTCACCTAACTTAGATGCCTCACCTAACTTAGATACCTCACCTAACTTAGATACCTCTCCTAACTTAGATGCCTCACCTAACTTAGATGCCTCACCTAACTTAGATACCTCACCTAACTTAGATGCCTCACCTAACTTAGACGCCTCACCTAACTTTAATGCCTCACCTAACTTAGATACCTCACCTAACTTAGATGCCTCACCTAACTTTAATGCCTCACCTAACTTAGATACCTCACCTAACTTAGATGCCTCACCTAACTTAGATGCCTCACCTAACTTAGATGCCTCACCTAACTTAGATACCTCGCCTAACTTAGATGCCTCACCTAACTTAGACGCCTCACCTAACTTTAATGCCTCACCTAACTTAGATACCTCACCTAACTTAGATGCCTCACCTAACTTAGACGCCTCACCTAACTTTAATGCCTCACCTAACTTAGATACCTCACCTAACTTAGATGCCTCACCTAACTTTAATGCCTCACCTAACTTAGATACCTCACCTAACTTAGATGCCTCACCTAACTTAGATGCCTCACCTAACTTAGATGCCTCACCTAACTTAGATGCCTCACCTAACTTAGACGCCTCACCTAACTTTAATGCCTCACCTAACTTAGATACCTCACCTAACTTAGATGCCTCACCTAACTTAGATGCCTCACCTAACTTAGACACCTCACCTAACTTAGATGCCTCACCTAACTTAGATACTTCACCTAACTTAGAAACTTCACTTAATAAAACTTAATCTAATATTTTTTAAGTAAATTCTTTTAAATATACATCAGAGGTTAGCATAAACTTAAGGTTACATAACGTCAATGATATATATGTAGTTTACGTTATGCCCAGACTGAATTTTGGAGCTATGGACAAAAATATTTTTCAGTCTGCTTTGTCGGCACTATATATATATATATATATATATATATATATATATAATTTGCGATCTTGGCTTAAATAGCAACGCTCATCTTGCCATATAGGACAAGTGAAAATTTGTGTATGCAATAATTTCGCCAAAATCATTCTGAACCTAACGAAAAAAATATATTTCACTGTGTTTGTTTAGTATTAAATTATTGTAAACAAATCTAAAATATATTTAGTTGGGTTAGGCTAGAATAAATTGTTCTTGTTATAATAAGGTTAGGTAAGTTTTCTAACATTCATTTGGTACAAAATTAAATTTTTTTACATAAACATTAATCAAAAAAATATATCTTTAAACGTGTAAGAGAAAATTTTAGAAAGGACTTAATTTTAAATGAGTTCTTGCTAATTGACCAGTTTTACATATTCGGCACGACATATATATATATATATATATATATATATATATATATATATATATATATATATATATATATATATATATATATATATATATATATATATATATATATATAGGAGTGGACGTGTCGGTAGACAGGTGTACGAAACACGAGGAACGCCATAGAACTGAATAGGGATACAAGGTGAGTGGTGCACTGAGGAGTCTGTGGAGACTAAGAAGGTTTATCCATGGAGGTAAACAAGGGAATGTATGAGAGTATAGTGGTACCAATACTTATATGGGTGTGAAGCATGGGTAGTGAATGTTGTAACAAGGAGAAGGCTGGAGGCAGTGGAGATGTCGTGTCTGAGCGCAATGTGTGGTGTGAATATTAGGAAGAGTAATCATAGTTTGGTGATTAGGAGGTGTGGGGTTTCTAAAAGTATTATCCAGAAGGCTGAGGAGAGGGTTGTTTAGGTGGTTCGGACATATAGAGAAGATGGAACAAAATAGAGTGACTTGGAGGCTGTGCAAATCTGTAGTGGAAGGAAGGCAGGGAAGGGGTCATCCTAAAAAGAGTTGGAGGCAGGGGGTAAAGGAGATTTTGTGTGTGAGAGGTTTAGAGTTCCAGCAAGAGTTCGTGAGTGCGTTAGAGAGGAGTGAAAGTGGAGTGTTGGAGTGTGAGCAAAGTAACATCTGGGAAGGGATTCAGGGAAACCGATTATCCTGACTCGAGGCACTGAGGTGGGAAGTACAGTGCCTGCACTCTGAAGGAGGTGTTTGGGATGTATAATGTTTAGAGAGATATCTAAAATGTCGTATCTGGGTACCTCTGACAAGACAGTTATAGTGTAAATAATGGTGAAAGTGTTTCTTTCTCAGGTCACCCTGCCTGGGTGGGAGACGGCCAGCGTGAAAGGTAAATATTACATGACATAATATTTAGCAATGTAACATTAAATTGCTAGGAAAGTCCACTGTAGTGTAACGAGTGATTCTTAATCTCAGGAATATGAGTTACCTACCATTTCCTTTCATCAAATCTGATTATTTTCCATTCTCAAGGGGCTGCATGACCCTAAGAGTTTAGTGCTCCCTAAAGAAAATATTAATATGAGGTTAGTTTTAGTAAAAAAAGAAAAAAGTGACACCAAAACTTTCCAGAACAATATATCTGTGATCTTTGGGAAAGTTAATGTTTTCTGTCATATTTAATGTGATCCTGACAAAGAAAACATTCCACTAATTCTATTAACACACAAAATGATGTAACTTTACAGTGTTGAGTCGCCTTGGAGTGAACTGCTGGTGGTGAGGGTACTTGAGACTCTCACAGTGAACTATGGTGAGCTGCTCCTGGCAGGGGTGTGTCGAGCACGTCAGTGATCCAGCCTCCAGTGATCCAGCCTCCAGTGATCCAGCCTCCAGTGATCCAGCCTCCAGTGATCCAGCCTCCAGTGATCCAGCCTCCAGTGATCCAGCCTCCAGGTCTGCAACATCATCTGGATGAGCACACTCCAGTATTACTCTCGCTTAAGTTTTAAAATTATTTTGCATATCCTTCAAATAATCTTGTCAGAATTATTCCAGAGGTTTTTTAAGAATACCTTGTGATGTAATTATCAAAAATATTCTCATTTTAAAAGACACACACACACACACACACACACACACACACACACACACACACACACACACACAGGTAGGCTTACAAAGGGATCTGGACAGGCTGCAGGCCTGGTCCAGCATCTGGCTCCTGGAGTTTAATTCCACCAATGGCACAGTCATGTAGCCTGGCAAGGTCAAAGGAAACCTCAGACAGTGTAAAGTCTAGGTGACCAAAGACTACAAACTTCAATCAAGGCAAAGGATCTTGGGGTGAGTATAATACCGAGCACATCTCCTGAGGAGCACTCGTGGAATAGACAAGGTGGACAAAGACAGGATGTTCCAGAGATGGGACACAGAAACAAGGGGTCACACTTGAAAGTTGAGGATTCAGATGAGTCAGAGGGATGTTAGGAAGCATTTCTTCAGTCACAGAGTAGCCAGGAAGTGGAATGGTCTAACAAGCGATATAATGGAGGCAGGAACCATACATAGCTTTAAGACGAGGTATGATGAAACTCATGGAGCAGGGAGAGAGTGGACTTAGTAGCGTTCAGTGAAGAGCCGGGGCCAGGAGCTGAGCCTCGACACTTGCAACCGCAATTAGGTGAGTACAATTAGGCGCCTGGCAAATCTAAGAACAGCGTTTCGACACCTCAGTAAGGAATCGTTCAAGACTCTGTACACTGCGTACGTCAAGCCTACATTAGAGTATGCAGCACCAGTATGGAGCCCACACCTAGCCAAGCACGTCAAGAAATTAGAGAAAATGCAAACGTTTGCAACAAGACTTGTCCCGGAGATAAGGGGTATGTCCTACGAGGAGAGGTTAAGGGAAATCAACCTGACGACACTGGAGGACAGGAGCGACAGGGGGGACATAACATAAAATCCGGAGAGGATTTGACAAAGTGGACAGGGACAGAATGTTTGACAGATGCGACAGAGCAACAAGGTGTCACAACTGGACGTTGAAAACTCTGATGAGTCACAGGGAAGTTACGAAGTATTTCTTCAGTCACAGAGTCGTCCGGAAGTAGAAGACTCTAGAAAGAAGCCACTGGAATTACGGAAAGATGAGAATAAACAGACATGAGGTAAACGACTTCACAGCAGCTGAGAACTGTGGGATCAAAAGTAGTAGTTTCAGAGGTGTAGAACCGTCATCATGACATCAAAAGTATATATTACCGACAAGTTTAAGAATCAGACACATCTGCAACAACTGGGTATCTTATGTACGACATAATAAAGATACCCAGGTGCTGCATATGTGACTAATTTTTTAAAGCCCGTCATCTAACAGTAGGAAATCAATACGAGAATATGAAGACAACAACACAGCGATGGCTGCCATCATGGCGGAAGCAGCTATGGAGGTACACGGGGTTATAGCATGGGTTATGTCAACCAAAAATAAGTAGAGAGGGAGGAACGGAAGGATGGACGTGATTAAGGTGCATTATTTTTTTTGTCAGGATGTTGAGGACATGAACAAGAGTGGTGAGCCTGCAAGAGTGGACCAGTTATTTAATGGAAGTAAATAACTGGTCGCTGCCATCCAGGACAGGGATGGCAGCGACCATACTGTATTGAACTTGGGATACCTTGTGGCACTATGGTGGTGGGTACGAAAAGCCAGACTTTAGAAGCAGATAAGTTACAGAATGTAGTGCACTGGGAGAAGAACTGACAGAAAAGGCAGCAGATGAGATGCTTGAGTAACTAAAAAGTGTCGGGAGGCAGAGAACTTCATATCCAGAAGAACTGGAAACTGGAAAGACAACAAGAGCCCTTGGTTTAACCAGAGAAGGGAAGCCAAAAGAGCATAAAAGTTTGTACAGTATTTAAAAAAGCGAGTTAAAAATGAGATCAGAGAAGCGAGCAGATTAGTTTGGTACGAATATACATGGATGAGGAGAGAAGTTGAGCAACAATTTGAGAATGATTTAGCAACCAAGGCCATGTTGCAACCCAGTCTGCGTCACAGCGATATCAGAAGAAAGACGAGGAAAAACAACGTAACTTGACTGGAGATAGAAGAAGAGGTTACCAAAAACAAGGAAATCTGCGAAGTGTTGAACGAGGACCCCCTCAGACAGAGCAATACCAGAAGGCATAGAATAAAGGTTCCATCGACAGATACTAGACACAATATTCACAACAGAGAAAGATTCAAGAAACATTTGGAGCTAGATATATTAAAATTAATGGAATATGACAGTGTCACTATGAGTTCTGCGAGAGGGAGCAACAAATACTGAACTATAATACAATATCTGCAACAAGTCAGTGTACACTGGGCAGTTGCCAGAGATCTGGAAGACAGAGAATGTAGTCACTGTGTTAAGAAAGGAGACTGACAGGAATAACTGCAATAACTTACATGCATAAGATAAGATAAGAGATAAGATTTCGTTCGGATTTTTAACCCCGGAAGGTTAGCCACCCAGGATAACCCAAGAAAGTCAGTGCGTCATCGAGGACTGTCTAACTTATTTCCATTGTGGTCCTTAATCTTGTCCCCCAGGATGCGACCCACACCAGTCGACTAACACCCAGGTACCTATTTGCTGCTAGGTGAACAGGACAACAGGTGTAAGGAAACGTGTCGAAATGTTTCCACCCGCCGGGAATCGAACCCGGGCCCTCCGTGTGTGAAGCGGGAGCTTTAGCCACCAGGCCACCGGGCCACCATACCATGTAAGTTATTGGGGAAACAATCAAAAGACGAGTGGTAGAGCACTTGGACAGTAGAATTTCATTAACATTAACGAATACATGTTCAGAGATAGCAAACTTCGTCTTACATGAAGTTAGAGCTGCATAATACAGAGAAGTGAAAAAGGAGAGAGAGAGAGACAGATGGGCGGATTGCATGTTCTTTGCAAGAAGGCAGTTGATCCTGTACCCACAAGAGACTCTTGAGGGTACAGGCAGGAATAACAGAGAACTTACTCTGGTGGTCTAATGGAAAAGAAACAAAGCGGAATTGTCGGGGAAGATATTTCAGAAAGGCAAATAGTAACAAGCGGGGTACCGCAGTGATCGGAATTAGGACCAACACTGTTTCTAGTTTATGTGAATGACGTACCCACGAAGGATGCAATTACATGCATCCCTGTTAGATGATAATGCAAAATGAAAATAAAAATATACGAGGGAAGGGAAATGCTATAAAACTGGTCAGAAGTGGTTCTTTGACTTCGACTCTAGTAAGTACAAGATTTTGAGGATTGTGGAAGGGACAAGAAGATCGAACACGGAGTACAGACTCAGGAAAAATAGACTTGCAGACCTCCCAGGGTTGAGCATACTGCATGTTTATCGTAAGAGGTTCACATTAACAGAAGAACCTCTGCAGCCAATGTTCGTTTGGAAAACCCAAGAGTAGCCATCACAAAAGTCAAAAATCCTTCTGTACCTTTTATACAATACATATCAGGAAGAACATGTTAAGAAACTGAAGAAAATACTGGAACAGTTGGAAGTTAAAGATACAAATAAGTGATAGAGATGTCAGGAAGTACTTCTTCTGCCTGTTCTAGTCGAAACCAACTCCATACTTGGCGTTAAGAACAGGTACGACAGAGAGTGCGAGGCAAGGGATGAGTGAATCTGGCAAGTGGCAAACTGAGAGGCGGGGCCAGGAGCTGAGACTACACCCCTGAAACAACATATAGATATGCATATGCTTAATTAAGCACACACACACACACACACACACACACACACACACACACACACACACACACACACACACACACACACACACACACACACAGAGGAGCTGAGGACACTAGAGGACAGGAGGGTCAGGGGAGACATGATAACGACATATAAAATACTGCGCGGAATAGACAAGGTGGACAAAGACGGGATGTTCCAGAGATGGGACACAGACACAAGAGGTCACAATTGGAAGTTGAAGACTCAGATGAGTCAAAGGGATGTTAGGAAGTATTTCTTCAGTCATAGAGTGGTCAGGCCGTGGTATAGCCTAGAAAGTGAAGTAGTGGAGGCGGGAACCATGCACAGTTTTAAGGCGAGGTATGATAAAGCTCATGGGGCAGGAAGAGAGAGGACCTAGTAGCAATCAGTGAAGAGGCGGGGCCAGGAGCTATGACTCGACCCCTGCAACCACAAATAGGTGAGTACAAATAGGTGAGTACATACACACACAGGGCAATAGAAATATTGGAAAGACCAGTACGAGCCCCTGGTTTACCCGACGGTGTAAGGAGGCAAAAACTAAGTGCAACAGTGAATGGAAAAAGTACAGAAGGCGACGAACACAGGAAAATAACGAGATTAGTCGAAAAGTCAGGAATGAGTATGCACAGGTAAGGAGGGAGGCCCAGCGACAGTATGAAAATAATATAGCATCGAAAGTCAAGTCTGACCCGAAACTGCTGTATAGCCACATCAGGAGGAAGACAACAGTCAAGGACCAGGTGATAAGGCTGAGGAAAGAAGGTGGAGAACTCACAAGAAACGATCAAGTGGTATGTGAGGAGCTCAACATGAGATTTAAGGAAGTTTTTACAGAAGAGACAGGAAGGACTCTGGGAAGACAGCACAGAGGGGGACACCAACAACTTAGGAGGTGATGCAGAAGCTGCTAAGCGACCTTGATACCTCAAAGGCGATGGGACCGGGCATCTCCCCGTGGGTCCTTAGAGAAGGAGCAGAGAAGCTGTGCAAGGCACTAAACACAATCTTCAATACATCCCTTGAAACTGGGCAACTACCTGAGGTATGGAAGACGGCAAATGTAGTACCCATTTTTAAGAAAGGAGACAGAAACGAGGCACTAAGCTACAGACCAGTCTCACTGACGTGTATAGTATGCAAAGTCATGGAGAAGATTATCAGGAGGAGAGTGGTGGAGTGCCTGGAACGGAACAAGATTATAAACGCCAACCAGCACGGATTCATGGGAGGAAAATCCTGTGTCACAAACCTTCTGGAGTTCTATGACAAGGCAACAGAAGACTCGAGAGAGAAGGGTGGCTTGATTGCATTTTCCTGGACTGCAGGAAGGCCTTCGACACAGTTCCTCACAAGAGACTAGTGCAGAAGCTGGAGGATCAGGCACGTATAGCAGGAAGGGCACTGCAATGGATCAGAGAATATCTGACAGGGAGGCAACAACAAGTCATGGTACATGATGAGGTATCACAATGGGCACCTGTGACGAGCGGGGTCCCACAAGGGTCAGTCCTAGGACCAGTGATATTTTTCATATATGTGAATGACATGATGGAAGGGATAGACTCAGAAGTGTCCCTGTTTGCAGATGATGTGAAGTTAATGAGAAGAATTAAATCAGATGAGGATCAGGCAGGACTACATAGAGACCTGGACAGGCTGGACACATGGTCCAGAAACTGGCTTCTCGAATTCAACCCTGCCAAATGCAGAGTCATGAAGCTTGGGGAAGGACAAAGAAGACCGCAGACAGAGTATAGGCTAGGTAAACAAAGACTTCAAACCTCACTTAAGGAGAAAGATCTTAGGGTGACCATAACACCGAGCACATCTCCGGAAGCACACATCAACCAGATAACTGCTGCAGCACATGAGCTCCTGGTAAACCTGAGAATAGCATTCCGATACCTTAGTAAGGAATCGTTGAAGATACTGTACACTGTGTACGCCAGGCCCATACTGGAGTACGCAGCACCAGTCTGGAATCCACACCTGGTCAAGCACGTCAAGAAATTAGAGAAAGTACAAATGTTTGCAACAAGGCTAGTTCCGGAGCTCAGGGGAATGTTCTATGAAGAAAGGTTGAGGGAAATCGGACTGACGACACTGGAGGACAGGAGGGTCAGGGGAGGCATGATAATGACATACAAAATACTGCGTGGAATAGATAAGGTGGACAGCGACAGGATGTTCCAGAGATGGGATACAGAAACAAGGGGTCACAATTGGAAGCTGAAGACTCAGATGAATCACAGGGATGTTGGGAAGTATTTCTTCAGTCACAGAGTAGTCAGGAAGTGGAATAGTCTAACAAGTGATGTAGTGGAAGCAGGAACCATACATAGCTTTAAAATGAGGTATGATAAAGCTCATGGAGCAGGTGAAGAGGCGGGGTCAGGAGCTGAGTCTCGACCCCTGCAACCACAATTAGGTGAATTAGGTGAGTACACACACACACACACACACATATACACACACACATACACACACACACATACACACACACATACACACACACGCACACACACACACACACACACACACACACACACACATACACACACACGCACACACACACACACACACACACACACACACACACACACACACACACACACACACACACACACACACACACACACACACACACACACACACACACACACATACATTACCTCCATTATTAAGACAATAATAGCCAGAAACAGCATTATAACGTGAAGACTTAGTCGTGGACGACATCCTGGAGGCACCCAACTTCCTGTTTACCACCACGACCACCACCACGACCACCACTACTGCTACCACCACCACCATCACCACCACCACCACCACCACCAGCGAAGGTGATGATGAAGATGACAACAGAGATGAAGGTGACGAAGGTGAGACTGGCAAAACATCGCTGTTGACGGAGGATCTCATCAAGTAAATTATCTTACTTAAAATTAATATTCTTAATTACTAGTAATATTTTTAAGAACTAGAAATAGTCTCAAGAACTAGTAATATTCGTAACTAATAATATTTTTAATAACTAGTAATATTCTTAGTAACTAGTAATATTCTTAGTAACTAGTAATATTCTTAGTAACTAATAATATTCTTAGTAACTAATAATATTCTTAGTAACTAGTAATATTCTTAGTAATTAGTAATATTCTTAGTAACTAATAATATTCTTAGTAACTAGTAATATTCTTAGTAACTAGTAATATTCTTAGTAACTAATAATATTCTTAGTAACTAATAATATTCTTAGTAACTAGTAATATTCTTAGTATTTAGTAATATTCTTAGTAACTAGTAAGCAGCAAATAGGTACCTGGGTGTTAGTGGACTGGTGTGGGTCGCATCCTGGGGGACAAGATTAAGGACCACAATGGAAATAAGTTAGACAGTCCTCGATGACGCACTGACTTTCTTGGGTTATCCTGGGTGACTAACCCTCCGAGGTTAAAAATCCGAACGAAATCTTATCTTAGTAACTAGTAACAACTATTGGAGGATAGATGGGGTAGTGAGAGCATAGGCAATGGGGTCGAAGATGTATGGGGTACGTTTAAGAATGTAGTGTTAGAGTGTTCAGCAGAAGTTTGTAGTTACAGGGAAGTGGGTGCGGGAGGGAAGAGGAGCGATTGGTGGAATGATGATGTAAAGAGAGCAGTAAGGGACAAAAAGTTAGCATATGAGAAGTTTTTACAAAGTAGAAGTGATGCAAGGAAGGAAGAGTATATGGAGAAAAAGAGAGAGGTTAAGAGAGTGGTGAAGCAATGTAAAAATAGAGCAAATGAGAGAGTGGGTGAGATGTTATCAACAAATTTTGTTGGAAATCAGAAAAAGTTTTGGAGTGAGATTAACAAGTTAAGAAAGCCTAGAGAACAAATGGATTTGTCAGTTAAAAATATGAGAGGAGAGTTATTAAATGGAGAGTTAGAGGTATTGGGAAGATGGAGGGAATATTTTGAGGAATTGTTAAATGTTGATGAAGATAGGGAAGCTGTGATTTCGTGTATAGGGCAAGGAGGAATAACATCTTGTAGGAGTGAGGAAGAGCCAGTTGTGAGTGTGGGGGAAGTTAGTGAGGCAGTAGGTAAAATGAAAGGGGGTAAGGCAGCCGGGATTGATGGGATAAAGATAGAAATGTTAAAAGCAGGTGGGGATATAGTTTTGGAGTGGTTGGTGCTATTATTTTTATTATGTTGCAAGCAAGCAGTGTCTACATTATGTTGCAAGCAAGTTGTGTCTACATTATCTTGCAAGCAAGTTGTGTCTACATTATCTTGCAAGCAAGCAGTGTCTACATTATCTTGTAAGCAGTGTCTAATCTATCTTGCAAGCAAGCAGTGTCTACATTATCTTGTAAGCAAGCAGTGTCTACATTATCTTGCAAGCAAGCAGTGTCTACATTATCTTGCAAGCAAGCAGTGTCTACATTATCTTGCAAGCAAGCAGTGTCTACATTATCTTGCAAGCAAGCAGTGTCTACATTATCTTGCAAGCAAGTTGTGTCTACATTATCTTGCAAGCAAGCAGTGTCTACATTATCTTGCAAGCAAGTTGTGTCTACATTATCTTGCAAGCAAGCAGTGTCTACATTATCTTGTAAGCAGTGTCTAATCTATCTTGCAAGCAAGCAGTGTCTACATTATCTTGTAAGCAAGCAGTGTCTACATTATCTTGCAAGCAAGCAGTGTCTACATTATCTTGTAAGCAGTGTCTAATCTATCTTGCAAGCAAGCAGTGTCTACATTATCTTGTAAGCAAGCAGTGTCTACATCATCTTGCAAGCAAGCAGTGTCTACATTATCTTGCAAGCAAGCAGTGTCTACATTATCTTGCAAGCAAGCAGTGTCTACATTATCTTGCAAGCAAGCAGTGTCTACATTATCTTGTAAGCAAGCAGTGTCTACATTATCTTGCAAGCAAGCAGTGTCTACATTATCTTGTAAGCAAGCAGTGTCTACATTATCTTGTAAGCAAGCAGTGTCTACATTATCTTGTAAGCAAGCAGTGTCTACATTATCTTGCAAGCAAGCAGTGTCTACATTATCTTGCAAGCAAGCAGTGTCTACATTATCTTGCAAGCAAGCAGTGTCTACATTATCTTGTAAGCAAGCAGTGTCTACATTATCTTGCAAGCAAGCAGTGTCTACATTATCTTGCAAGCAAGCAGTGTCTACATTATCTTGTAAGCAAGCAGTGTCTACATTATCTTGCAAGCAAGCAGTGTCTACATTATCTTGCAAGCAAGCAGTGTCTACATTATCTTGTAAGCAAGCAGTGTCTACATTATCTTGCAAGCAAGCAGTGTCTACATTATCTTGCAAGCAAGCAGTGTCTACATTATCTTGCAAGCAAGCAGTGTCTACATTATCTTGTAAGCAAGCAGTGTCTACATTATCTTGCAAGCAAGCAGTGTCTACATTATCTTGTAAGCAAGCAGTGTCTACATTATCTTGCAAGCAAGCAGTGTCTACATTATCTTGTAAGCAGTGTCTAATCTATCTTGCAAGCAAGCAGTGTCTACATTATCTTGTAAGCAAGCAGTGTCTACATTATCTTGCAAGCAAGCAGTGTCTACATTATCTTGCAAGCAAGCAGTGTCTACATTATCTTGTAAGCAAGCAGTGTCTACATTATCTTGCAAGCAAGCAGTGTCTACATTATCTTGCAAGCAAGCAGTGTCTACATTATCTTGCAAGCAAGCAGTGTCTACATTATCTTGCAAGCAAGCAGTGTCTACATTATCTTGCAAGCAAGCAGTGTCTACATTATCTTGTAAGCAGTGTCTAAATTATCTTGCAAGCAAGCAGTGTCTACATTATCTTGCAAGCAAGCAGTGTCTACATTATCTTGCAAGCAAGCAGTGTCTACATTATCTTGCAAGCAAGCAGTGTCTACATTATCTTGCAAGCAAGCAGTGTCTACATTATCTTGCAAGCAAGCAGTGTCTACATTATCTTGCAAACAAGCAGTGTCTACATTATCTTGCAAGCAAGCAGTGTCTACATATCTTGCAAGCAAGCAGTGTCTACATTATCTTGCAAGCAAGCAGTGTCTACATTATCTTGCAAGCAAGCAGTGTCTACATTATCTTGCAAGCAAGCAGTGTCTACATTATCTTGCAAGCAAGCAGTGTCTACATTATCTTGCAAGCAAGCAGTGTCTACATTATCTTGCAAGCAAGCAGTGTCTACATTATCTTGCAAGCAAGCAGTGTCTACATTATCTTGCAAGCAAGTTGTGTCTACATTATCTTGCAAGCAAGCAGTGTCTACATTATCTTGCAAGCAAGCAGTGTCTACATTATCTTGCAAGCAAGCAGTGTCTACATTATCTTGCAAGCAAGCAGTGTCTACATTATCTTGCAAGCAAGCAGTGTCTACATTATCTTGCAAGCAAGCAGTGTCTACATTATCTTGCAAGCAAGCAGTGTCTACATTATCTTGCAAGCAAGCAGTGTCTACATTATCTTGCAAGCAAGTTGTGTCTACATTATCTTGCAAGCAAGCAGTGTCTACATATCTTGCAAGCAAGCAGTGTCTACATTATCTTGCAAGCAAGCAGTGTCTACATTATCTTGCAAGCAAGCAGTGTCTACATTATCTTGCAAGCAAGCAGTGTCTACATTATCTTGCAAGCAAGCAGTGTCTACATTATCTTGCAAGCAAGCAGTGTCTACATTATCTTGCAAGCAAGTTGTGTCTACATTATCTTGCAAGCAAGCAGTGTCTACATATCTTGCAAGCAAGCAGTGTCTACATTATCTTGCAAGCAAGCAGTGTCTACATTATCTTGCAAGCAAGTTGTGTCTACATTATCTTGCAAGCAAGCAGTGTCTACATTATCTTGCAAGCAAGCAGTGTCTACATTATCTTGCAAGCAAGCAGTGTCTACATTATCTTGCAAGCAAGCAGTGTCTACATTATCTTGCAAACAAGCAGTGTCTACATTATCTTGTAAGCAAGCAGTGTCTACATTATCTTGCAAGCAAGCAGTGTCTACATTATCTTGCAAACAAGCAGTGTCTACATTATCTTGTAAGCAAGCAGTGTCTACATTATCTTGCAAGCAAGCAGTGTCTACATTATCTTGCAAGCAAGCAGTGTCTACATTATCTTGCAAGCAAGCAGTGTCTACATATCTTGCAAGCAAGCAGTGTCTACATATCTTGCAAGAAAGCAGTGTCTACATTATCTTGCAAGCAAGCAGTGTCTACATTATCTTGCAAGCAAGCAGTGTCTACATTATCTTGCAAGCAAGCAGTGTCTACATTATCTTGCAAGCAAGCAGTGTCTACATATCTTGCAAGCAAGCAGTGTCTACATATCTTGCAAGCAAGCAGTGTCTACATTATCTTGCAAGCAAGCAGTGTCTACATTATCTTGCAAGCAAGCAGTGTCTACATTATCTTGCAAGCAAGCAGTGTCTACATTATCTTGCAAGCAAGCAGTGTCTACATTATCTTGCAAGCAAGCAGTGTCTACATATCTTGCAAGCAAGCAGTGTCTACATATCTTGCAAGCAAGCAGTGTCTACATTATCTTGCAAGCAAGCAGTGTCTACATTATCTTGCAAGCAAGCAGTGTCTACATATCTTGCAAGCAAGCAGTGTCTACATATCTTGCAAGAAAGCAGTGTCTACATTATCTTGCAAGCAAGCAGTGTCTACATTATCTTGCAAGCAAGCAGTGTCTACATTATCTTGCAAGCAAGCAGTGTCTACATTATCTTGCAAGCAAGCAGTGTCTACATATCTTGCAAGCAAGCAGTGTCTACATATCTTGCAAGCAAGCAGTGTCTACATTATCTTGCAAGCAAGCAGTGTCTACATTATCTTGCAAGCAAGCAGTGTCTACATTATCTTGCAAGCAAGCAGTGTCTACATTATCTTGCAAGCAAGCAGTGTCTACATTATCTTGCAAGCAAGCAGTGTCTACATATCTTGCAAGCAAGCAGTGTCTACATATCTTGCAAGAAAGCAGTGTCTACATTATCTTGCAAGCAAGCAGTGTCTACATTATCTTGCAAGCAAGCAGTGTCTACATTATCTTGCAAGCAAGCAGTGTCTACATTATCTTGCAAGCAAGCAGTGTCTACATATCTTGCAAGCAAGCAGTGTCTACATATCTTGCAAGCAAGCAGTGTCTACATTATCTTGCAAGCAAGCAGTGTCTACATTATCTTGCAAGCAAGCAGTGTCTACATTATCTTGCAAGCAAGCAGTGTCTACATTATCTTGCAAGCAAGCAGTGTCTACATTATCTTGCAAGCAAGCAGTGTCTACATATCTTGCAAGCAAGCAGTGTCTACATATCTTGCAAGCAAGCAGTGTCTACATTATCTTGCAAGCAAGCAGTGTCTACATTATCTTGCAAGCAAGCAGTGTCTACATTATCTTGCAAGCAAGCAGTGTCTACATTATCTTGCAAGCAAGCAGTGTCTACATTATCTTGCAAGCAAGCAGTGTCTACATTATCTTGCAAGCAAGCAGTGTCTACATTATCTTGCAAGCAAGCAGTGTCTACATTATCTTGCAAGCAAGCAGTGTCTACATTATCTTGCAAGCAAGCAGTGTCTACATTATCTTGCAAGCAAGCAGTGTCTACATTATCTTGCAAGCAAGCAGTGTCTACATTATCTTGCAAGCAAGCAGTGTCTACATTATCTTGCAAGCAAGCAGTGTCTACATTATCTTGCAAGCAAGCAGTGTCTACATTATCTTGCAAGCAACTAGTGTCTACATTATCTTGCAAGCAAGCAGTGTCTACATTATCTTGCAAGCAACTAGTGTCTACATTATCTTGCAAGCAACTAGTGTCTTCATGCCTGATTCAGTCGATATTTTCCAATCAACATTACTTCAGAATTTCATAATATGCGTTGTTAAAAAAGCAGAGAGAGAGAGAGAGAGAGAGAGAGAGAGAGAGAGAGAGAGAGAGAGAGAGAGAGAGAGAGAGAGAGAGAGAGAGAGAGAGAGAGAGAGAGAGAGAGAATGTTAACAAGCATGATGCTCTCTCTCTCTTTCTCCAAGACCAATACCTCTTCCTCACTAGATGTTGAAATGTTAAACTTTCAGCTATACTACCAAAACAATTACTTTATCATTAACATATCAGCGAACTTCAAAACTAGGGATGCCAAGCCCATGATGACACTCTTCAGGTCACTTGTTCTATCTTGGCTGGAATATTGCTGCACACTAACAGCACCTTTCAAGGCAGGTGAAATTGCCGACCTAGAAAATGTACAGAGAACTTTCACGGCGCGCATAACGGAGATAAAACACCTCAATTACTGGGAGCGCTTGAGGTTCCTAAACCTGTATTCCCTGGAACGCAGGCGGGAGAGATACATGATTATATACACCTGGAAAATCCTAGAGGGACTAGTACCGAACTTGCACACGAAAATCACTCACTACGAAAGCAAAAGACTTGGCAGACGATGCAACATCCCCCCAATGAAAAGCAGGGGTGTCACTAGCACGTTAAGAGACCATACAATAAGTGTCAGGGGCCCGAGACTGTTCAACTGCCTCCCAGCACACATAAGGGGGATTACCAACAGACCCCTGGCAGTCTTCAAGCTGGCACTGGACAAGCACCTAAAGTCGGTTCCTGACCAGCCGGGCTGTGGTTCGTACGTTGGTTTGCGTGCAGCCAGCAGTAACAGCCTGGTTGATCAGGCTCTGATCCACCAGGAGGCCTGCTCACAGACCGGGCCGCGGGGCGTTGGCCCCCAGAACTCTCTCCAGGTAAACTTCAGGAACTGAGACTCGATCTTGATGGGCAGATTGTTTCTCTCGAGGTTAACACAAAATTCATTGAGGTGCATTAATATATTTGCCTCTCCCTCTGTCTCAGAGAGCTATATGACTTAATTAAAAAACATAAACCGTCTCTAGCGAGCTACGAACTTCCAAAATTGATCACCAGATGTCTGCATCAAAACCAAGCACCAGGGGATTACATTATTCCATAATGGTGAACAAGTTTGTAATAAAGTTGGTAGAATTACCGACAATATGTAAAGTAAAAGGACACAAGTGCAACTAATGTGACATTTATTGTGGCAACGTTTCGCTCTCCAGGAGCTTTATCAAGCCATTACAAACAATACATGGACACAGAGGGTATATAAAGGCTCAGAGTGAGGTGAATACTAGTGAGGTACCATTTCGATGTTCACTAGTCGTAGTAGTAGTAGTAGTAGTAGTAGAGTGGTAGTGACAAAAGTGGAAAGCAATTAATTCGTACATGAGTAAAAGGATATAAAAGCTATTACTTGGGTAACATGAAAATAGGTTGGACAAATATAAACTGGAATGAGGCAGGTTGTTTCAGTGTTCACTCTCTGTGCTTTGTGTAGTATAACAGGAGAGACTATGTGATGGCAGGGTTTACTGTTTTCAGGAGGATTCTTGCTAAGACTTCGGAGATGGTGAAGCTGCCGTTGTTTTGTTTAATTGTATTCGAAACAGCGATCAGTGCTGATTCGAGGCACTTGCGTCTGCGGAAATTAGTTTCTTTGATCACTAATTGGGCGTCTCTGAATTTCATGAGATGACTGGAGGAATTTCGGTGTTGTACACAGGCGTTGTTCAGGTTATCGTTCCTACATGCGTAAATGTGTTCATTGAGGCGGGTGTCGAGGTTTCTGGCTGTTTCACCTACGTAAATCTTGTCACAGCCTCCACAGGGTATAGTGTAAACTCCTGCATTGACTGGTTCGTGGTGCTTGGATTTTGTCCTGGTTATATCCTTTATTGAAGTGCTAGAAGCGATGGCGACTCTGGTGTTAGCTTGTGAAAGTGCTTTTGAGACGTTCAGTGCAACCTGACTGTTGGGAAGAATTATAACTTTGCTGGGAGTGGTGTTGATGCGTGGAGAATTTATGATCTGAAGAGCTCTTTTCTTGCAGTCTTTGATGAAAAAAGGAGGAAAATGTAACTCTGTGAATGTTTGGTGAATGTAAGTACATTCCTCGTCAAGAAACTCAGGACTACAAATTCGGTATGCTCTTAGGAAAAACCCGATGATGATGCCTCTTTTGGTCTTGGTATCTTGACTGGAATAGAAGTGTGTGAGATCATTTTTATTGGTGGGTTTCCGATAAACTTGAAATCTTAGGTTGTTGTCTACTTTGTGAATGAGGACGTCGAGGAAAGGTAGCTTGTCATTGGACTCTTCTTCTAGTGTAAACTGGATCGCTGTTCAACTGCGTTGAGCCTTGCCTGAAGATTCCAGTCAAGACACCAAGACCAAAAGAGGCATCATCATCGGGTTTTTCCTAAGAGCATACCGAATTTGTAGTCCTGAGTTTCTTGACGAGGAGTGTACATACATTCACCAAACATTCACAGAGTTACATTTTCCTCCTTTTTTCATCAAAGACTGCAAGAAAAGAGCTCTTCAGATCATAAATTCTCCACGCATCAACACCACTCCCAGCAAAGTTATAATTCTTCCCAACAGTCAGGTTGCACTGAACGTCTCAAAAGCACTTTCACAAGCTAACACCAGAGTCGCCATCGCTTCTAGCACTTCAATAAAGGATATAACCAGGACAAAATCCAAGCACCACGAACCAGTCAATGCAGGAGTTTACACTATACCCTGTGGAGGCTGTGACAAGATTTACGTAGGTGAAACAGCCAGAAACCTCGACACCCGCCTCAATGAACACATTTACGCATGTAGGAACGATAACCTGAACAACGCCTGTGTACAACACCGAAATTCCTCCAGTCATCTCATGAAATTCAGAGACCCCCAATTAGTGATCAAAGAAACTAATTTCCGCAGACGCAAGTGCCTCGAATCAGCACTGATCGCTGTTTCGAATACAATTAAACAAAACAACGGCAGCTTCACCATCTCCGAAGTCTTAGCAAGAATCCTCCTGAAAACAGTAAACCCTGCCATCACATACTCTCTCCTGTTATACTACACAAAGCACAGAGAGTGAACACTGAAACAAGCTGCCTCATTCCAGTTTATATTTGTCCAACCTATTTTTATGTTACCCAAGTAATAGCTTTTATATCCTTTTACTCAAGTACGAATTAATTGCTTTACCATATTGTATTATTTTTGTCACTACCACTACTACTACTACTACCACTAGTGAACATCGAAATGGTACCTCACTAGTATTCACCTCACTATGAGCCTTTATATACCCTCTGTGTCCATGTATTGTTTGTAATGGCTTGATAAAGCTCCTGGAGAGCGAAACGTTGCCACAATAAATGTCACATTAGTTGCACTTGTGTCCTTTTACTTTACGTGAACAAGTTTGTTACATATTCCGATCGACAACCAATTCTATTCAACCAATTCTACCACCAAAAAGTCTACATTATAAAATCTACCAAGAGTGGGCTACATACCCCTATAATCGACCACCAGGGGTCTGAATTAAATTTAAGAATCGACCACAATAGGCTACCAAGTTGACAATAGGCCCACAGTCCTAAAACCGTCCACCAGGAGGCTACACAGTCCTAAAACACTAAGCACCAGTGCGCTACATACCTCCCAACACTCAAATATTTACATACTAAAAGAATGTAACAATGGGCAACATAATTCTAACTCGACCACCAGGAAGCAATGTAATTCAAAGTCGACAAGAAATCAATAAGATCAAGATGTACCAGATCAATTCAATTCAAAGTTTATTCTCTATAAGTATTACAATGCTGAGTTTACAGAATTTGGTTATTGTGTG
The DNA here is from genome assembly GCF_038502225.1 of Cherax quadricarinatus. Classification (NCBI taxonomy): domain Eukaryota; kingdom Metazoa; phylum Arthropoda; class Malacostraca; order Decapoda; family Parastacidae; genus Cherax; species Cherax quadricarinatus. The sequence goes on from NC_091385.1 coordinate 11,598,644, forward strand.
GTTTACATGTAGTAAAATTGTGATTACAGAGTGTACCACTAGAACGCTTAGCATGGCTAGGTATTACAGAGTGTACCACTAGAACACCTAGCATGGCTAGGTATTACAGAGTGTACCACTAGAACACCTAGCATGGCTAGGTATTACAGAGTGTACCACTAGAACACCTAGCATGGCTAGGTATTACAGAGTGTACCACTAGAACACCTAGCATGGCTAGGCATTACAGAGTGTACCACTAGAACACCTAGCATGGCTAGGCATTTCGGGCAGACTTAGTTTAATTCTTTATTTTAAAATATTACAAATTATGAGGTAAGTTTGTATTATGGCTAAGTGACTAATTACTAGTTTGTAAGTTTAGCAATGTGAATGCTTTTGTTTTGGCACAGTACATAGTTTCAGTACTGGAGTATCATAGGATTCATTATTTTAAGATTGAGATTAATATTTCTGTTTATGGTCAAATGAGTGAGTGTAAGTGTGAACCACCAGGTGGTATTCATGTAGTTAGTTGACAGGGTGTATCAGGGAGATAAGATGTTTTCTGATGGTAGTTTTGAAGGTGATGAATGTGTCTGCAGTTCTAGAGTTCTCAGGTAGGGTATTCCAGATTTTAGGGCCTTTGACATACATTGAATTTTTGTAAAGGTTTAGTCGGACACAATCATACTAGAAAATACTCCCCACGTCGAATACCATGGGTGTGTCATGGCTCTAAAATTAATCACCATATAACTGTATAATTTCAAAGTTGATCACCAATGATCAGTTTTGGTGATCGACCAAAAATAATTATATACCGTCGAAGTCAACCACAAGGTCTTTACATAACTCCAAAATCGATCAGCAGAACTGTTTTGTTTCAAAATCAGCCACCAAGGAGTTACAAAGTTCCAAAATCGACGAACAAGGGACTATAAAGCTCCAACATCGACGAACAAGGGGCTATAAAGCTCCAAAATAGACGAACAAGGGGCTATAAAGCTCCAAAATAGACGAACAAGGGGCTATAAAGCTCCAAAATAGACGAACAAGGGGCTACAGAACTACATAATCGACGAACAAGGGACTACAGAACTACATAATCGACGAACAAGGGGCTACAGAACTACATAATCGACGAACAAGGGGCTACAGAACTACATAATCGACGAACAAGGGGCTACAGAACTACATAATCGACGAACAAGGGGCTACAGAACTACATAATCGACGATCATAGAAAACATTGGACTACAATTGACCATCAGCTCCAAAATCAAACACCAAACTTGACCACAAAGCCGGCAATATTATTCCAAGAACTTGAACTTGACCTTAAAGAATGGGTGTAAGCAAGCAAGCAAGTAAGTAAGTTTATTCAGGTATACACAAATACAGTTACATAGAATTATCATACATAGCAGCATATGTGTAGAGAACCTGGGATAACACAAAAAAGTCAGACAGAGTGACTTATTTCCAGTTGGGGCTAAAGGCAACATTATTCCAAAGCCGAGCACCGAATTTGACCTTAAAGGGGAAAATAGTCTAAAATAGACCAGCATGGGATTTCATAATGCCAGAATCAATTAAGACGAAGCTTCAAATTTCTATTATGGACAAACAGGAAGGGCAACACAGTACAGAAATTATCCATAAGATAGAACACGGATAAAATATCAGTTAGTAGGGGCAACTATATTGTTTCAAAATCTTTCAAGTTTTGTTGATAATTTTGATGAGATAACACATCAAGCCTCAGCCTTCATTGCTTTAACGTTAATCTTATAACATTAAGTAATATAAACGCATTTTAGAGTATCACACAACATTATACATTAACAAAGAATTTTGTGGGTCATTTAGAGCAAGTAGTGGAGGTGGTTTGATATTCTGAAAACTGAACCTGTGAAAATTGTTCAATATTAAGTAGTGGATACTTGATCCTCCGTCCAGTAGCTGCGGAAGGCAAACTTCCTACCTGTACTTACAAATCAGGGAACGGATGGGGTTTGAACCGATGGCAAGCGAATCCTAAAATGTGCTTACTACTGGGTCAGCTGGCTACAGTAAGTTTCACTCAACTAGGAAGGTTAGCATGGGCCACCACTCTGACCAATAATGCAAGTTTATAGCACACTGACCTGTGAGTTTTATTACTCAATGGCCATGGGTTCAAACCCTACCCGTTCCGTGATTTGTCTGTGGTCGCGTTATTACGATTTCGTCTGTACTTGCAATTTAGACAACAGTATCATAACTTACCTATTGACAGCAATAACACTAACAGGCTGATCATTGGTGAACATCTCAGTGACACCGTCCATGCTGAACGTGTTCATTGTATCACCTTCGTTCAACTTCTTCAATGTTCCATCAGTTTTAAATCTCTCCTCTGTGTCATGGGCGTCTGATGAGGCTGACCTGGAGGGCTCTGTAGTGCTGCTGGGCACCACCTCAGCAAGGCTGCTGGGTACCACCTCAGCAAGGCTGCTGGGCACCACCTCAGCAAGGCTGCTGGGCACCACCTCAGCAAGGCTGCTGGGCACCACCTCAGCAAGGCTGCTGGGCACCACCTCAGCAAGGCTGCTGGGCACCACCTCAGCAAGGCTGCTGGGCACCACCTCAGCAAGGCTGCTGGGCACCACCTCAGCAAGGCTGCTGGGCACCACCTCAGCAAGGCTGCTGGGCACCACCTCAGCAAGGCTGCTGGGCACCACCTCAGCAAGGCTGCTGGGCACCACCTCAGCAACGCTCCTGGCCGCTACCTCTGTTTTCACTGCAAATGAAACGGCTGGTCAAAAAGGAAGAAGCATATAGTGAAATATTCTTTAATAATAATATCCAAAGTTCATAGGAATCACATATTGCTCGGGAAAAGGGACGTAATACTACGACAACAACTACTACTGCTACAACTACTACTACTGATAATAATAATAATAATAATAATAATAATAATAATAATAATAATAATAATAATAATAATATATGTATTCGGTGACTGTGTGATCCGGGGAAGTTAACCCTGTGTTTCACAACTTGTAGTTCCCGGTGTTTCTTCACACGTGACTGTGTGATCCGGGGAAGTTAACCCTGTGTTTCACAACTTGTAGTTCCCGGTGTTTCTTCACACGTGACTGTGTGATCCGGGGAAGTTAACCCTGTGTTTCACAACTCGTAGTTCCCGGTGTTTCTTCACACGTGACTGTGATCCGGGGAAGTTAACCCTGTGTTTCACAACTCGTAGTTCCCGGTGTTTCTTCACACGTGACTGTGATCCGGGGAAGTTAACCCTGTGTTTCACAACTCGTAGTTCCCGGTGTTTCTTCACACGTGACTGTGATCCGGGGAAGTTAACCCTGTGTTTCACAACTCGTAGTTCCCGGTGTTTCTTCACACGTGACTGTGATCCGGGGAAGTTAACCCTGTGTTTCACAACTTGTAGTTCCCGGTGTTTCTTCACACGTGACTGTGTGATCCGGGGAAGTTAACCCTGTGTTTCACAACTTGTAGTTCCCGGTGTTTCTTCACACGTGACTGTGATCCGGGGAAGTTAACCCTGTGTTTCACAACTCGTAGTTCCCGGTGTTTCTTCACACGTGACTGTGTGATCCGGGGAAGTTAACCCTGTGTTTCACAACTCGTAGTTCCCGGTGTTTCTACACACGTGACTGTGTGATCCGGGGAAGTTAACCCTGTGTTTCACAACTTGTAGTTCCCGGTGTTTCTTCACACGTGACTGTGATCCGGGGAAGTTAACCCTGTGTTTCACAACTTGTAGTTCCCGGTGTTTCTTCACACGTGACTGTGATCCGGGGAAGTTAACCCTGTGTTTCACAACTTGTAGTTCCCGGTGTTTCTTCACACGTGACTGTGATCCGGGGAAGTTAACCCTGTGTTTCACAACTCGTAGTTCCCGGTGTTTCTACACACGTGACTGTGTGATCCGGGGAAGTTAACCTTGTGTTTCACAACTCGTAGTTCCCGGTGTTCCTACACACGTGACTGGAACAACACAGATCAAGATCAAGAAAGAATAGGTAGACCCCAGTGGGGTGAGCGGGGAAGTGGGGATAGTGGAAGAAGAGGTTGGTGAGAAGAAGGTTGTAAGTGGAAGGGATAGTTTGAGGGCTTAACCCAGTCGCTAGGCAGATAGTGGTTCAGGAGTCGTGGACGCTGCAAGGGGTGCTTGACTGACAGGGGATCGCCGATATACAACTTTGCAAGATACTGGCGAGGGCTTGTGTTAAACGTCCACCCCTGTTAAGACAGGATGGTTTTTGCTGACTGCAGGCAGATTACTTGTATAAAGGATTTGGGGGAGGAGCTAGTAGAGAGTAAAAAAGATTGTTTGGGTTTGCAGGTCTGCGTATGTCTTTGTCGAGGTGAGTGGGCCAATATTCGTGTCGGGTCTTTAGTCTGTCTGTCGCTGATCGTCTTCCATTACACGTTCAGCGCCGGGATGTCTGCCCGGGCATGGATAGCCTCACTTGGAATGAAGTCTTCCCGGTGAACGTCAAACACCCAACGCAGAGCCTTGTTCTGGATACGCTGTAGTTTTAGTCTGTTGGTCTTGGGTGTTAAGGAGAGGGCTAGTGGGCAGTAAAAGAGTAGGGAACGAATGAGAGATTTGTGTAGGTGTAGTTTGGTTCAAGTGGAGGCTTGCCTTAGTTTGAGGAGTCCATTGAGGGCTCTCCTTGCCATGGCTTGCTTTGTGTCAATGTGTCTGTGTATGCGAAGACAGTAGTCCAGGTTGATAACCAGGACAGTGGTTATTTTTGTGACTGGTAGGTATGTGCGAGCGTCTATCGTTCGGAGTTCGACTGGTGGAGGGGAATCGAATTTTGTGTAATTGAAATAGGTGATGTTGGATTTTGTAGCATTGGATTTTATCCTTCATTTTTGCTCCCAGAAGGCTATCCGATCTACTTCGTCTTGTGTTCTGCGTGCTAGTATGTCTATACTTTGGTGGGTGATGAGTTGGGCGATGTTGTCTGCATATGCAAGAGTGATGGTGTTACTGAATGTAGGTGCTGGGATGTCATTTGTGTATAATATGTAGAGGATGGGGAACAGGACAGACCCTTGGGGAACTCCCGCGTGCAGTTGGAAATAGTCTAAGTAACAGCCTTGGAATTTGATTCTCATTGTCCTTCCATCTAAGAAGTTACAGAGTAGTTTGCGGGTGGGTTGTGGGAGGTTAAAGTTGGTGCAGTTTGTTTCACTCCATTGTGCCAGACTGTATTAAAGGCTTTTTCGACGTCCTTTGCTTTTAGGCCCGTCTTTTTCCCTTGTCTGGTGTTCGTGTACATGTAGTTGAGTATTATGTTTAGGGCATCCTGTGTAGAGAGTAGTTCTGAAACCAAATTGGCCTTCAGAGAGGAGAGGTTCGAGGTATCTGCGGAGGCGAAGGTTGACGAGTTTTTCAAAGAGTTTTTCCAGGATTTCGAGTAGGCTAATGGGTCGATAGTTTTTGGGTCGGAGTAATCTTTGTTTGGTTTTGGTATGAGGATAGCAGTGGCAGCTTAGAAGAGAGCGGAAAAGTATCCCGACGCTAGTGAGGCGTTGAAAAGGTTTGTGTAGGCTGTGATGATAGAATCTAGGTGTTTTAGTACGGTGTGGTTTAAGCCTGAGGCACCAGGAGCCTTGGGAGGAAGGCATTTGAGGCCTTTGATGTCATTGTCAGTGAAAGGTGTGTCGAGTTCCTGCGTGGAGGTGAGTGTGTTGAGAAGGATGTGGCTGTCAGGTGTTGTTTTCTCTGAGTGTTCAGTGTTCCATTGGCAAATGTGTTGCATGTGTTGGAGAACATTGGGGTGTGCGGGGTGGGGGTGAAAAATGTTCTCACAAACGTGTTGGAAGATGTTGGTTGCTCCCTGTGGGTCTGTAATACGTGTGTTGTGATGAATGGTTTGAAAAACCGACAAGTTGAAGATTGAGACACTTATGTAGCATATGGGAATCTTTATTCAGGAAACGTTTCGCCACACAGTGGCTTCATCAGTCCAATACAAAGAGGAAGGCGTAAGGAGAGGAGTATGAGGTAATCAGTCCCTCAACCTGGAGTCGATGTGTTCAGTCCATCAAGATTGATGGACTGAACACATGGATGGATTTTCTTAATGTAGATCCAGAAGACTTTTGGCTCTTTCCTTCTTTGTTCATCTGCTTGCTGGATGAGCCGGGCCCAGTGTGTGCTGTGGTCTTGGTCTAGAGTGTAGACCAAGACCACAACACCTAGCCTAGACTCTAGGCTGTGTAATGCTATTCCTGACAACACAGTGTGACATTAAGTTGACAACTCAATATTGACGTTGAAGATTTGAAGGGAATCATTATAGGCAAGATTCACAGGATTATCTGCATGCCTGGGTGCACCGTGCACTACGCTGCATGCCTGGGTGCACCGCGCACTACGCTACATGCCTGGGTGCACCGTGCACTGCGCTACATGCCTGGGTGCACCGTGCACTGCGCTACATGCCTGGGTGCACCGTGCACTACGCTACATGCCTGGGTGCACCGTGCACTACGCTACATGCCTGGGTGCACCGTGCACTACGCTACATGCCTGGGTGCACCGTGCACTACGCTACATGCCTGGGTGCACCGTGCACTACGCTGCATGCCTGGGTGCACCGTGCACTACGCTACAATACAATACAACAAAACACAACGAAAGGCAGAAAAAATTACGTGGTAGACACAAGAGTTTTGTCACTCACCAGTGGTAATGTTGACAACACAAGGTAGACACAAGAGTTTTGTCACTCACCAGTGGTAATGTTGACAACACAAGGCTGGTGCTGCTCGCCCAGCAGGTTAGTGGCCCGACACAACACTTGTATGGTAGCTGTTTTGGTGGACCTGCAGTGTAGCCTGCTGCTGTTGCTGCTGACGATGTTGCTATGACTGCTGCTGAGGCTGTTGCTACGACTACTGTTGAGGCTGTTGCTACGACTACTGCTGAGGTTGTTGTTACGACTGCTGCTGAGGATGTTGCTACGACTGCTGCTGATACTACTTCCTTTGCTATCGCCGTCCCTGTTGATGTAGAAGTGACTGCTGTTGGTACTGCTGTTTTCACCGCGGGTTCTGCTGTTGTGGGTTCTGCTGTTGTGGGTTCTGCTGTTTCTCCAGCAAATGCTCGGATCTACATTTCTCTCTCCTGTCTTCGTCAGCATCGACCATCTAACCCAAGAAAGTAGAGATAATTAACAAAATACCATCACATATCTAGTATACATATCTAGTATGTTAAGACACATGTACAACACAAGGTACCTTTACTAATGTTAAGACACATAAACAACCTAAAATGGAGGAATATAGCAAATAATATTGTTGCAGTAATAACACCAGGAGGCAGCTCTGATGAAAACTCACACTCGCACGAGCTTTTAAATCTCTGCACAAAATTCAATTTAAACCAGCAAATAATAGAGCCTACTAGACTGGAGAATACACTAGACCTAATCTTCACTAACAATGATGATCTGATAAGAAATATCACCATATCAAAAACAATATACTCAGATCACAACATAATTGAGGTTCAGTCATGTATGCGCGGAGCCCCAGACCGACATAATGAGACTAGTCACGAGGGAGCATTCACCAAATTCAACTTCAATAACAAAAACATAAAGTGGGACCAAGTAAACCAAGTCCTAACCGATATAAGCTGGGAAGATATACTAAGCAACACAGACCCCAACTTATGCCTAGAACAGATTAACTCGGTGGCACTCGATGTATGCACAAGGCTTATTCCTCTAAGAAAAAGGAGGAGTAGATGTAAAATAGAAAGAGACAGGCGCTCCCTTTACAGGCGACGGAAAAGAATAACAGAGCGGCTAAAAGAGGTCAATATATCTGAAATGCGTAGGGAGACACTGGTCAGAGAAATAGCAAGCATCGAACTTAAGCTAAAGGAATCTTATAGGAGTCAGGAATCGCGGGAAGAACTAAAAGCCATAAATGAAATCGAAAGAAACCCAAAGTATTTCTTCTCCTATGCCAAATCAAAGTCGAGAACAACATCCAGTGTTGGGCCCCTACTTAAACAAGATGGGTCCTACACAGATGACAGCAAGGAAATGAGTGAGCTACTCAAGTCCCAATATGACTCAGTTTTTAGCAAGCCGCTAACCAGACTGAGAGTCGAAGATCAAAATGAATTTTTTATGAGAGAGTCACAAAATTTGGTTAACACAAGCCTATCCGATGTTATCCTGACGCCAAATGACTTCGAACAGGCGATAAATGACATGCCCATGCACTCTGCCCCAGGGCCAGACTCATGGAACTCCGTGTTCATCAAGAACTGCAAGAAGCCCCTATCACGAGCCTTTTCCATCCTATGGAGAGGGAGCATGGACACGGGGTCGTCCCACAGTTACTAAAAACAACAGACATAGCCCCACTCCACAAAGGGGGCAGTAAAGCAACAG